>NC_133149.1:46515682-46729549 GCF_048418815.1 Hemitrygon akajei | reverse complement strand
TTCTGATTCCACGCGTTATTATCACGTGGTGAGCGCCCTTGACCAGGAGACGGCCGCCCAGGTTGCGGATTTCAAACAGTCGCCCCCGGAAGAAGGCAAATATGAAGCATTCAAAGCGCTGCTCATTGGGACCTTTGGCTTCTCGCGGCGTGAGCCTTGGCATTTGCCGCAATGCTGGTGCACCCCAGAACGGACGTTCCGACCACCCTCACTGTGGATGCATCCGACACAGCAGTCAGTGGGGTGCTGGAGCAGCTCATCGAGGGGCGCTGGCAACCCCTGGCGTTCTTCAGCAAGCACCTACGACCACCCGAACTCAAGTACAGTGCTTTTGACCGGGAGCTGTTGGCACTGTATCTGGCAATCCGGCATTTCAGGTACTTCTTAAAAGGCAGGTCGATCACTGCGTTCACGGACCACAAACTGTTGACCTTCGCGTTCACGAAGGTGTCCGATCCCTGGTCGGCTCGCCAGCAGTGACATCTGTCCTACATCTCCGAGTACACGACGGACATCCAGCATGTCTCGGGAAAGGACAACGTCGTGGCGGACGCACTCTCCAGACCAGCTGTCCAGGCCCTGTCCCTGGGGGTGGACTATGCAGCACTGGCGGAGGCACAGCAGGCAGACGAGGAGATGCCCAGCTACAGGACCACAGTCTCGGGTTTGCAGCTGCAGAACTTTCTCGTAGGCCCAGGTGAGAGGACCCTCCTGTGCGACGTGGCTACCGGCCAACCTCGCCCCATCGTCCCGGCAGCCTGGAGGCAGCGAGTTTTTGACTCCATACACGGTTTGGCGCACCCATCTATCAGGACAACTGTCCAGCTGGTCTCCAGCAAGTTCGCGTGGCACGGACTTCACAAGTAGGTCAGTGAATGGGCCAGAACGTGCGCGCAGTGCCAAACAGCCAAGGTGCAGCGGCACACTAAAGCCCCGCCGCAGCAGTTCGAACCCACCCACCGGAGGTTCGACCACATTCACGTGGATATCGTGGGCCCCCTACCAGTGTCCCAAGGAGCGTGGTACCTCCTAACTATGGTAGACCGGTTCACGAGGTGGCCAGAGGCGGTCCCGCTCACCGACACATCTGCCGATTCCTGCGCCCGAGCACTGATCGCAACCTGGGTAGCACACTTCGGGGTACCGGCCCACATTACCTCTGACAGAGGCACCCAGTTCACCTCCAGCCTGTGGTCGGCTGTGGCCAGCCTGTTGGGAACGCAGCTACACCACACTACTGCCTACCACCCACAGTCGAACGGACTAGTGGAACGCTTCCACCGTCACCTGAAGTCGGCTCTCATGGCCCGCCTGAGAGGACCTAACTGGGTGGACAAGCTTCCCTGGGTCCTGCTTGGAATTCGCGCAGCGCCCAAAGAGGATATGCATGCCTCGTCGGCCAAGTTGGTGTACGGTACACCCCTGGCTATCCCAGGAGAGTTCATACCAGCCCCAAGGGGGCAAGAGGAAGAACCCGCAGCAGTCCTGGACAGACTACGTGAAAGGCTCAGCAACCTGGCCCCCGTGCCGACTTCACAGCACGGACGGACCCCGACCCATGTACCCAAAGACCTGCAGAACTGTAAGTTTGTGTTTTTACGAAGGGGTGGACACCAGACACCGCTACAGCGGCCGTACGAGGGGCCGTTCAAGGTGATCAACAACAACGGGTCCACGTACGTTCTGGACGTTGGGGGGAGAGAGGAGGTTTTCACGGTGGACCGACTCAAACCAGCCCATGTGGACTTGGCGCAGCCGGTCGAGGTTCAGGCACCGCGGCACAGAGGCAGACCTCCCAAACACAGGCTGATCCAGACTGTGGACATTGGGGGTGTATCGCCGGTTCTGGGGGGGGTTTATGTGGTGACCCACTTTCTGCGCAGGCGAACCGGCTCACAAATATCCAGCGCGCGGGGGGGGGAGACTTTGGTAATGCACCTCTGACGTCATTTCCGCCTGGAGGGGGCGGGCGCTAGGGATTAAATGCCAGCGCCGCGAAGTTTGAATAAACTAGTCTCGAAACGACTTACCGACTGCGTGTTGTCTCTAGCGCTGTATGTAGTACATCGCTACAGCCCCTTCCTTGGAAGTTTTCATATTTTATTGTTTTACAAACTTGAGTCACAGTGAATTTTAATTTGGCGTTTTGACACTGATCAGCAGAAAAAGTCTCTTTCGTGCCAAAGTGAAAACAGATCTCTACAAAGTGATCTAAATTAAGTTTTCTTGCAGACTGCATCAGGTTTTCCTCCAGGATTGCCCTGTTTTTTTACTGCATTCATTTCAACCCTTCATCTTTACAAACCTTCCTGAGCCTGCTGCAGTGAAGCATCCCCACAGCATGATGCAGCCACCACCATGCTTCATGGTGTGTTTTTGATGATGTACGGTATTTGGCTTACGCCAAAAACAGCATTTACTCTGATGACCAAAAAGCTGAATATTGGTTTCATCAGACCAGAGAACCTTCTTCCAGCTGACTTCAGAGTCTCCCACATGCCTTCTGGCAAACTGTAGCTGAAATTTCATGTGAGATTTTTTCAACAGTGGCTTTCTCTTTACCACTCTCCCATAAAGCTGACGTATGTAGGTGGGTGATAGACTGGACTCTGGCTGGTACTACCTATCAAGCTGCATTGACCCTGAACAAACTACTCTGCTGCATGTTCATCTGTTCAGCCACTGGGTTCTATATTACTGCTTCCAAAGTCTATGTGGAATAATTTTTCTTAATCATTTTGTTTTTCAGAAGTCAGCAGTTCCTGTTGAAAACGTTAGTGAGAAGGATGTGGAGAGCACTGCAGATGAGGATAGGTATGCTGCTACTCCCAGCCGCTGTCTGGTCAAGAATCAGAATCAGTATCATGGAAACATGCAATGAAATTTGTTATTTTGTGGCAGTAGTACAGTCCAGTACATTAAAAATTACTATCAGGTACAATTTATACACAGTGTTGCCTCAGGAATGCAGTATCCATGATGAAAGACCCCTACCATCCAGGCCATGCTCTCTTCTCACTATTATTATTGGGCAGGAGATTCTGAAGTCTCATGTTCTCAGTATATTTTATTGACATAGTTTGTCTTCTGCACACTGGTGTTTGTCAGTCTTTGTGTGTAGTTTTTCATAAATACGATTCTATTTCGTTTTTTCCCTGTAAATGCCTGCAAGAAAATAAATCTCAACATGGTTATGGTAACATACAGGTAGTCCCCGAGTTACGAACGTCCGACTTACAGACAACTCGTACTTACGAACTGAGGAAGGAGAACGCCATCTGCCATTTTAAGTCAGATCGCGACGCCGTCCGGCATTTTAAGTCGTTGCCGTTGACACTGATAGATAGAGATAGATAGATAGATACTTTATTCATCCCCATGGGGAAATTCAACTTTTTTCCAATGTCCCATACACTTGTTGTAGCAAAACTAATAACATACAATACTTAACTCAGTAAAAAAATATGATATGCATCTAAATCACTATCTCAAAAAGCATTAATAATAGCTTTTAAAAAGTTCTTAAGTCCTGGCGGTAGAATTGTAAAGCCTAATGGCATTGGGGAGTATTGACCTCTTCATCCTGTCTGAGGAGCATTGCATCGATAGTAACCTGTCGCTGAAACTGCTTCTCTGTCTCTGGATGGTGCTATGTAGAGGATGTTCAGAGTTATCCATAATTGACCGTAGCCTACTCAGCGCCCTTCGCTCAGCTACCGATGTTAAACTCTCCAGTACTTTGCCCATGACAGAGCCCGCCTTCCTTACCAGCTTATTAAGACGTGAGGCGTCCCTCTTCTTAATGCTTCCTCCCCAACACGCCACCACAAAGAAGAGGGCGCTCTCCACAACTGACCTATAGAACATCTTCAGCATCTCACTACAGACATTGAATGACGCCAACCTTCTAAGGAAGTACAGTCGACTCTGTGCCTTCCTGCACAAGGCATCTGTGTTGGCAGTCCAGTCTAGCTTCTCGTCTAACTGTACTCCCAGATACTTGTAGGTCTTAACCTGCTCCACACATTCTCCATTAATGATCACTGGCTCCATATGAGGCCTAGATCTCCTAAAGTCCACCACCATCTCCTTGGTCTTGGTGATATTGAGACGCAGGTAGTTTGAGTTGCACCATATCACAAAGTCCTGTATCAGTTTCCTATACTCCTCCTCCTGTCCATTCCTGACACACCCCACTATGGCCGTGTCATCAGCGAACTTCTGCACATGGCAGGACTCCGAGTTATATTGGAAGTCTGATGTGTACAGGGTGAACAGGACCGGAGAGAGTACGGTTCCCTGCGGCGCTCCTGTGCTGCTGACCACCGTGTCAGACCTACAGTCTCCCAACCGCACATACTGAGGTCTATCTGTCAAGTAGTCCACTATCCAATCCACCATGTGAGTCTACTCCCATCTCCGTTAGTTTGTGCCTTAAGATCTTGGGCTGGATGGTGTTAAAGGCACTAGAGAAGTCAAGGAATGTAATCCTCACAGCACAACTGTGTTGAGTGTGTAACTTTGTATTTGGCTTAAATTTTTCATAGCAAGATTCATCCTGTTCCTGTCGGCTGGTGGCACAGTGAGATCAGCGCCGGGCTGGAGAACGGAGTTTCCTGAGTTTGATTTAGTGACAGACCGTTCCCGTGCCGGGTTGATGTCAATCCAGTGACTCCCGTACCATCTGTGCCAGGTTAATGTGGAGCGCGCAACTCAACCTCGTAAAATAAAAACACTGCCACCTGCAGTTTAAATTCCCACACGGAATATTGTGGAGGATCAAATACAGTACCCAAACCCAGCACAGCCCCCACTTGTCCCATTTAGCCTGTCTCAGTGCAGTGGAGTTTAGGACCCGGGGAATTCACTGTCGTGGTCCTTAGGACCCAGCGGACCTCGGGAGTCGGCGCAGCTCGGGACCCGCTGCCTGCAGTGTTTCTGTTCCATTGACGGGAAGCGATCGCGATTGAAAATAAAGTGGAAATAATAAAGCGTTTGGAAAGAGGTGAAACGCCATGTTAGGCTACAGTCGGTCAACGATCGGAACAATTTTAAAGGATAAAGTGAGAATAATGGAACATGTGAAAGGCCCTGCCCCGATGAAAGCTACAATTATTACTAAGCAACACAGTGGTTTAATTATTGGAATACATACGTTTCTTAAGTTTTTTTATATGCATAGAAAGGTAAAATATATACTATATACTAAGACAAACGTTTTGCTAACTGACGCTAAATAATACCGGATGTACTTGTACCGACTTAAAGACAGACTCAGGAATGGAACTCATACGTAACCCGGGGGACTGCCTGTATGTACTTTGATAATAAATTTACTTTGAACTTTGAATCATAGATGAGTAAATTGAGCAAAATGAGAGCAAAATAGTGAGTTAGTTTTCATGGGTTAATTGTCTGTTTAGAAATCTGATGGAGGAAAGAAGCTGTCCCTGAATGGTTGAGTGTGTGTCTTCAGGCCCCTGTACCTCCTCTATGATGGTAGTAATGAGAAGAGAGCATGTCCTGGGTGATGAGGGTCCTTAATGATGGATGCCACATTCTTTAACCACCACATACAAACATGTATGTGTGTGAGTGTGCGTGAATGACTGTATGTGGGTGTGTGTGTGTGAGTGACTGTGTGTGTATATGTATGAGTGTATGTGAGTTTATGTGTGTGTGTGTATATGTATGAGTGACTGTGTGAGTGACTATGAGTTTGTGTGTGTGAGTGTCGGAGTGTGTATGAAAGTGAGTGAGTGTGGGGGGGTGTGTGAGTAAGTGTGGGTGTAAGTGACTGTGTGTGTGTGATTATTTGTATGGTGAGTGTGTATGTGAGAGACTGGATGTGTGACAGTGTGAGTGACTCAGTGTGTGTGTATGTGAGTGTCGGAGTGAGGGTGTGAGTGACTGAGTGTGTGAATGTGTTTGTGAGGGTGTGAGTGTGTTTATGTGAGTGGCTGGGAGAAAGTGTGTGTATGTGAGTGTGTGTTTTTGCATGTGGGTGTGAGTGACTGAATACATTAGTGACTGTGTATGTGCATGGGTGTGAGTGACTGAGTGTGTGTATGAGAGTGGCTGTGTGTATGGATGTGTGCCAGAGTGTGTGTGTTTGTTGGAATGTGTGTGAGGGTGTGAGTGACTGGATGTGTGTATGCGTGTGTGTGTGAGTGACTGAGTGTATGTGTGTTGGTGTGAGGGACTGTGTGAGTGTGCGTGTGTTTGAGTGACTCTGTGTTTATGTATGTGAACGAGTGTGGTTGAGTGACTGTGAGTGCATGACTGAATGTGTGTGTGTATGTGCCTGGGTGTGAGTGACTGTACATGTGTGTTTGAGTATGTGTGTTTGAGTGACTGCTTGTGTATGCATGTGAATGAGTGTGTGTGTATTTGACTCTGAGTGTGTGTGTGACTGTGTGGGGGTGTGGGTGTGTATGTCTGAGTGACTGTGTGTGTATATGTGACTGTGTGAGTGACGGTGTGTGTGTGAATGTCTGTGAGTAACTACATGTGTATGAGTGTGTGTATACATATATGTATGTAAATATTAAATATATAGAGCGACACGGTAGTGCAGTGGTTAGCATAACACTAGTGAGCCAGGTTCAATTCCTGCCGCTATCTGCATGGAATTTGTACATCCTCCCTGTGAATATGTGGATTTCCTCCAGGTGCTCTGGTTTCTTCCCACAGTCCAAAGATGTACCAGGTAGTAGGTTAATTGTTTACATGGGTGTAGTTCGATGGTGCGAGATCATTGGGGTGGGAGGGCCTGTTTCCGTGCTGTATTTCAAAATAAAATAAAATTTTAAAAATGTAAAAAGAACATTCAGCCCATTTGTGCCTAAGGTTGGCAGTGAATCCCCTAACCTTCACCATCCTCCTTCCTCCTCTTTCTCCCCTCACCCCCTCTCGCTCTTCCCCCCCCCCCCCCCCCCACTTGTGTTCCTTTAATTTGAGGTCCCTCTGTTAGAACGCACTGAGTGTTGTTTCTCTCTGACAGGGATGAGGATGTTCCTCAGGCATTGCATCAGGAAGTCCAAACGAAGAATGAGGTAGGAGTTCTTCCATATTGTTGGCGATGCAGTTTGACAAAGTCCCTGTGATGGGGGCACACTATCAGAGCCTGAAGCAGGCACTGCCCAGTGGCAGTCCTAGAATCACAAGATCACACAAGACAAAGGAGCAGAAGTAGGCCATTCGGCCCATCGAGTCTGCTCCGCCACTCCACCATGAGCTAAACTATTCTCCCATCTAGTTCCAATTTCTGGCTTTTTCCCATATCCCTTGATATCCTGACTAATTAGATACCTATCAATCTCCTTAAACACCCTCAATGATTGGGCCTCCACAGCTGTATGTGGCAACAAATCCCATAAATCCACGACCCTCTGGCTGAAAAAAATTTCTCCTCATCTCAGTTTTAAATGGGTACCCTCTAATTCTAAGACTGTGGCCTCTTGTCCTGGACTCGCCCACCAAGGGAAACTGCCTTTTCACGTCTACTCTGTCCAACCCTTTCAACATTCGAAATGTTTCTATGAGATCCTCTCTCATTCTTCCATACAGTCAGCCCTCCTTATCCGTGAGGGATTAGTTCCGGGACCCCTCGCGGACACCAAAAAATGCAGATGCTCAAGTCCCTTATTCAGCCTTTCTCAATGCGGTGGACCTTAGGACCCAGCGGAACCCCAGACCTTATTTAACCTGTCTCAGTGCGGTGGACATTAGGACCCGGTGGCGGAGCTCTGAATCCGCAATGTTTCTGTTCACGAAAATAATTACAATCACGATTGAAAATAAAGTGGAAATAATAAAGCAATCGGAAAGAGGCGAAACGCCATTGGTCATTGAAAAAGCGTTAGGCTATAGTCGGTCAACGATCGGAGAAATTTTAAAGGATAAAGTGAGAAAGGCCCTGCCCTGATGAAAGCTACAATTATTACTAAGCAATGCAGTGGTTTAATTATTGGGTTTTGGGTTTTTGATCCTCCACATCAACCAGGCACGGATGGAGAGCGCGCTCGGGAGCGATCTGTCACTGGATTGAACTTGGGAACTTCCGTTCCTGAGCCCGGCGCTGAAACATACATTCTTAAGTGTTTTATATGCATAGAAAGGTAAAATATATACTATGACAAATGTTTGACTAACTGACGCTAAGTAATACCAGATGTACCTGTTCCGCCTTACTTAGTAAGAGAACTTCCGATTTTTTTTTTGGATCCCGGTCCACGATAACCTACGCACATCCTCCCGTATACTTTAAATCATCTCTAGATTACTTATAATACCTAATACAATGTAAATGCTATGTAAATAGTTGTTATACTGCATTGTTTAGGGAATAATGACAAGAAAAAAAAATCTGTACATGCTTGAACAAATGCTGTAAGAGCAGTTCCGGGTTTTCTTGATTCGCGGTTGGTTGAATTCACACATGCAGAACTCGTGGATAAGGAGGGCCAACTGTACTCTGATGAATACAGGCCAAGAGTCGACAAACGCTCCTCATATGTTAGCCCCTGCATTCCAGGAATCATCCTCGTAAATCTTCTCTGAACTCTCTCCAACATCAGTACATCCATTCTAAGATAGGGGGCCCAAAACTGCACACAGTATTCCAAATGGGGTCTCACCAGTGCCCCATAGAGCCTCATCAACACCTCCTTACTCTTATACACTATTCCTCTCGAAATGAATGCCAACATAGCATTCGCTTTCCTTACTGCCGATCCAAACTGGTGGTTAACCTTTAGGGTATCCTGCACTAGGACCCCCAGGTCGTTTTGCACTTCTGATTTTTGAATTTTCTCCCCACCTAAATAATAATCTGCCTGATTGTTTCTTCTTCCAAAATGTACAACCATACATTTCTCAACATTGTATCTCATCTGCCATTTCTTTGCCCACTCTCCTAAACTGACCAAGTCTCTCTGTAACCTTTCCGTTTCTTCAACACTTCCTGCTCCTCCATCTATCTTGGTGTCATCCACAAACTTAGCCACAAAACCATTTAATCCATAATCTAAATCATCAATATACAGTGTAAAAAGAAGAGGCCCCAACACTGACCCCTGCGGAACACCACTAGTAACCGGCAACCAACCAGAATAGGATCCCTGTATTCCCACTCTTTGCTTTCTGCCTATCAGCCAATGTTCCACCCATTCCAATATCTTTCCTGTAAGTCCATGGGCTCTCATCTTATTAAGCAGCCTCTTATGTGGCACCTTATCGAAGGCCTTTTGAAAATCCAAATACACAACATCCAATGCTTCTCCCTTGTCAATCTTATTGGAGATTACCTCAAAAAAATTCCAATAGGTTGGGTGAGGCAGGATCTTCCCCTTATGAAACCATGCTGGTTTGGGCCTATCTTGTCATGCACCTCGAGGTAATTCATAATCTCATCCTTGAGGATCAACTCCAATAATTTTCCAAATGCCTACGTTAGACTAATAGGTCTGTAATTTTCTTTTTGCTGTCTCCCCCCTTTCTTAAACAGTGGAACAACATTTGCGACCTTCCAGTCCTCCGGAACCGTGCCAGAGTCTACTGATTCCTGGAAGATTATTTCCAATGCCTCCACAATCTCCAAAGCCACCTCCTTCAGAACCCATGGATGCACTTCGTCTGGTCCAGGAGACTTATCTATCCTTAGTCCATTTAGCTTCTCAAGCACTTTCTCTCTAGTAATCTTGACTGTACCTAATTCTATTCCCTGAGACCTCTGGCTATCAGGTATGTTGCTAATGTCTTCCACTGTGAAGACTGATGCAAAATACTCATTTAATTCCTCTGCCATCTCTTTGTTACCCATTATAATTTCTCCAGCATCATTTTCAATTGGTCCTATATCTACCCATGTCACTCTTTTACTCTTCATATATTTTTTAAAAAACTCTTAGTATCCTTTTTATGTTAATTGCCAACTTCCTTTCATAATTCATCTTTTTTTCCTAATGACTTTCTTAGTTTCCTTTTGTAAGCTTTTAAAGTTGTCCAGTCCTCAGTTTTCCCACTAATTTTTGCTTCCTTGTACGCTGTCTCTTTTGCTTTTGTTTTAGCCTTAACCTCTCTCGTTAGCTACATTTGTGCCATTTTTCCATTCATGATTTTCTTTTTTCTTGGAACATATTTTTCCTGCACTTTGCTTATTTCTTGTAGGAATTTCATCCAATTCTGCTCTACTGTCCCTCCATTGAGCTTACTTTTCCAATCAACTTGGGCCAGTTCCTCTCTCATACCACTGTAATTTCCTTTGTTCCACTGAAATATCGATACACCTGATACCAGCTTCTCCTTTTCAAATTAGAAACTGAACTCAATCATATTATGATCACTACTTCCAAGGGGTTCCATTACCTCTAGCTCCCTAATCACCTCAGGCTCATTACACAGCACCCAATCCAAAACAGCTGTTCCCCTGCTGGGCTTATGGACAAACTGCTCCAAAAAGCCATCCTGTAGGCATTCTACAAACTCCCTCTCCTGACATCCAGTACCTTCCTGACTTTCCCAATCCACTTTCATATTAAAATCAACCATAATTATCTTGACATTTTCCTTCTGACACGCTTTTTCTATTTCCAGCTGTAACTTGTAGTCCACATCCCGGCTGTTGTTTGGAGGCCCGTATATAACTACTATACTCCTGGTGACGGGTTTCGGCCCGAAACGTCGTCACTACCTCCTCCCATAGATGCTGTCTGGCCTGCTGAGTTCTGCCAGCATTTTGTGTTTTTAACTACTATTAGTGTCATTTTACCCTTGCCATTTCTTAACTCGACCCATAAGGATTCTACTTCTTTGGATCCTATGTCCTTTCTTTCTAGTGATTTGATATCGTGGCTTACCATCAGGGCCACGCCACCCCCTTTACATACCTTCCTATACACTGTGTATCCTTGGACATTCAGTTCCCAATCACACTCATCATTTAGCCATGACTTGGTGATGGCCACAATGTCAATTCTTTAACCTGTAGCTGTACAACAAGGTCATCCATTTTTTTTCTAATGCTGTGTGCATTTAAGTGCAGTACATTTAGACCAGTATCTGTTCTGCTATATTTCTGTCGCAGATTATCCTGTCTATTCACCTGCCTGTCCTTCTTGCCATCTTTGCTGCTCAGTATCTTTGACTTATTTCTATTTTCTTCTTCCTCGACCCTAACACCCTGGTTTCCTTCCCCCTGCCAACTTAGTTTAAACCCTCCCTAACAGCTATATTAAACAATCCCACCAGGATATTAGTACCCTTTGAGTTCAGGTGTAACCCATCATTTTTGCATAAGTCATACCTATGACTTATGCAAAATAGATCCCAGTGATCTAAGAATTTGAAGCCCTGCCCCCTGCACCAGTTACTTAGCCACACATTCATCTGCTTAATTCTGCTATTCTTACCATCATTAGCGCGTGGCTCAGGCAGTAATCCTGAGATTATTACTCTGGAGGTCCGGCTTTTCACTTTTCTTCCTAGCTCCCAGTAATCTTCCTTCAGGGCCTCCTCTCTTTTTCTGTCTAAGTCATTGGTACCGACACGTACCAAGACTTCTGGTTGCTCGCCCTCTCTCCTGAGAATACTCTGGACCCGATCCGAGATATCTCGTACCCTCGCACCAGGGAGGCAACACACCATCCGGCTATCCTTGTCCGGCTCGCAGAATCTCTTGTCTGTTCCCCTCACGATGGAATCCCCTATAACTACTGCATTTCTCCTTGCTGTCTTGATCACGGCACTGGGCAGAGTGCCAGTCCCGTTTGCTGTGGTCTTCCTCTGTCAGGTCAACCTCTCCAACAGTATTTAAAACGGTATATCGATTTCTGAGGGGGACTGTCACAGAGGTGCTGTTCACTTATCTCTCTATAGGTATTATCCATTACCTCCTCACTTTCCCTAATTAGCTGAAGGTCATCAAGTTGCAGCTCCAGATCCTGAACACGGTCCTTAAGGAGCCTCATCTCAATACACCTGGTGCAGATGTAATCCTTGGGGAGGCTGGGAGTCTCCCAGGGTCCCCACATCTGGCACTCCAAGCACAACGCTAATCCTAGATGCATACCTCTAATGCTACTGTTATCACTAAATAAATAAATCTGTAACTTACCCCTTTACCATAAGACTCAATGGTCACAGGAAGCATCTTCCTGTTTCTGCCTAAAATATGGAACCTGGCAGAAATACTTTGGTATTGTCTGTACGAGTTTCCTTTGGGTGTTCTGGCTACCTTCCATGTCCCAAGAAAATGGTACATTTGTGGAATTCATTGCCACAGATGGCTGTGGAGGCCAAGTAATTGGGTGTATTTAAAGCAGAGGTTGATAGCTCCCTGATTAGTCAGGGCATCAAAGGTTACGGGGAGAAGGCAGAAGAATGGGATTGAGAGATATAATGAATCAGCTACATAAAGGAACCCATAGGAGGTGGTGGCATAATATGATTGAATTCATACTGTAATTTGAAAGGGAGAAGCACAAGTCATTTGTATCGGTATTGCAATGGAATAAAGGGAATTACAGAGGCATGAGAGAGGTGCTTGCCCAGGTGGATTGGAGGGGGATACTGGCAGTGATGACAGGATAGCAGAGGTTTCTGAGAATAGTTCACAAGGGACAGGATAGGTATGTTCCACAGAGGAAGACTTCTCAGATGGCAGGGCTAGGCAACCATGGCTGACAAGGGAAATTGAGGACTGCATAAAAGCCAAGGGAAGGGCGTACAAGGTAGCAAAAGTGAGTGGGAAATTGAATGATTGGTAAGTTTTAAAAATCTAACAACAGGCAACTAAAATGGATATAAGAAGGGTGAAAGATACTAGCAGTGTGCCAGAGGTCTGTGAGTGCCAGGGAGCAGGAGTGAGTGCCATTGCTATTACAAAGGAAAAAGTGCTTGGTAAACTCAAAGGTCTTAAGGTGGACGTCATCTGGACCAGATGGACTACATCCCAGAGTCCTGAGAGAGGCTGCTGAAGAGATGACGGATGCATTGGTCATGATCTTTCAAGAATCACTTGACTCTGGCATGGTCCTGGAGGACTGGAAAATTGCAAATGTCAGTTCGTTCTTTGAGAAGGGAGGAAGACAGAAAAAAGGAAATTATTGGCCAGTTAGCCTAATCTCAGTGGTTGGGAAAGTGTTGGAGTCTATTATTAAGGATGAGGTTTTGGGGTACTTGGAGACTAATGATAAAATAAGTCAAAGTCAGCATGGCTTCTGTAAAGGGAAATCTTGCCTGAAAAATCTGTTGGAGTTCTTCGAGGAAGTAACAAGCAGGGTAGACAAAGAAGAGGCAGTGGATGTCATTTACTTGGATTTTCAGAAGGCATTTGATAAGTTGCCTCACATAAGGCTGCTTAATAAGATAAAATCCTATGGTGTTACAGGAAAGATACTGGCATGGATAGAGGAATGCTGACAGGCAGGAAGCAATGAGTAGAAATAAAAGGAGCCTTTTCTGATTGGCTACTAGCCTCAGGATAGAGGGACATCCATTTAAAACAGAGATGCAAAGAAATTTCTTTAGCCAGAGGGTGGTGAATTTGTTGCCATGTGCAGACATGGGGGTCAGGTCGTTGGGTGTATTTAAGGCAGAGATTGATAGGTTCTTGATTGGACATGGCATCAAAGGTTACAGGGAGAAGGCAGGAAAATGGGGTTGACGAGGAGAAGGAAAGGATCAGCCATGATTGAATGGCGGAGCAGACTCGATGGGCCAATTGACCTAATTCTGCTCCTAGGTCTTATGGTCTTCTAAAAACAAGGAGGTAATGCTGAAGCTTTATAAGACACTAGTCAGGCCACACTTGGAGTATTGTCAATAGTTTTGGGCCCCTTATCTCAGAAAGGATATGTTGTCATTGGAGAGAGGATGACGAGGATGATTCCAGGAATGAAAGGATTAACATATGAGGAGCGTTTGGCAGCTTTTGGGCCTGTACTCACTGGAATTTAGAAGAATGCGTAGGTATTATTTTTAATATGAATAAATCCATTCAAAAATGTTTGAGCACAATGATGTGTGTTTTAAGCTTATTTATCTTCTACTGATAGGAGGGGGAGAAAAGAGAACTCATCTTCACAATCTGCTCCATATCATAGTCCATGTATCTTATTGTCTACCAGCAATGCACTTTCTCTGTATCTGTAATTATAACACTATCACTTGCATTCTGGTTGGGTGGGATCTTTGATTTTACTAGTTGCTTTACTGAGAAAGCAAGAAGTGAAGACAGAGTCCATGGAGGGGAGGGTGATGGACTGAGTTGTGTCCACAACTTTGCAATTTCTTGTGGCCTTGGGCAGTTACCATACCAAGGCATTATACATCAAGATAGGATGCTTTTTTATGGTGCATTGATAAAAATTATTGCAGGTCGATGCAAGGGTTAAAAGTGTTGCCTGTTAGTTTGCAGAACTGGAGGCCACAGCGCAACGCTGGCAGCAGCTCTATGAGGAGAAGAGTTCCCAGTACGAGCAGCTACTGAAACGACAGAGCAAGACGCTAGAGAATTGTAAGGTTGGTGCTGGAGGTGATCACAGGGCATGAGTAACAACCGTATGCCACCTCGCTACTTCTCCACCATCCACTGAGCTCAGGGCTCACCTTTCACCCAAGTACCACCATCCTGCATGAACCCCATGTCCCTGATTCCTTTAATATCCAAACATCTCTGTCTTCACTCTGTCCAGCGACAAAATAAATAAACAAGTAATACTGAAAACCTGTGTCCTTGAAAGTGAGCCCTTAGGTTGTGGAATTAGTTCAGTGTTGAGGTGAGTGAAGCTATCCACGCTAGTTCAGTAGCCTGATGGTTGAAGGGTAATAATTCTTCCTGAACATGGTGGTGGGTGTCCCCTTTAATGTTTGCTACACCACTGTGCATGTAAAAGGATGCATGCTATGTCCCTTTGTACACCAATGCCACCCATCTCACCATTTATAAATGGGGCTTCCGTCAGCACAGAAACAGGCCCTTTGGTCCATCTAATTCGTGCTGTTCCATTTAAACTGCCCAGTCCCATTAACCTGCACCTAGACCCATAGCCCTCCATAACACTTCTATCCATGTACTGTTACGAACCCCGTAACTGGGTCACTTACCAGCAAAGATAGAGAGGTCCGTTGAAGTCTGATGGTACTATTTTTAACAGTATTTATTAGTAAAAATACACAAAAATAATATCAATGCAAACATACAGATAATATACGTTGTCAATACTAAATCTAAAAGTGCGGGTATAATAATAATCAATAAGAAATAACTCTATCGTTGTCTAGGGGATAATGTATTGTCCGATGGAAATATAAAAGTCACTCAGTTCATTCAGGCTGCAGCCTTTTGGTTGTCGCTGTGTTGCACTTTGTTGGAGAGAGAGAGAAATAGGAATAGAATGGGAACAGGTTCCACTACGGGTTTTCCAACCTTTATGATTTTGATCCTTCGGGAGTCCCGTTGGTGTGGCCGTTCACTCGTGGCCTCTCCTTTAGCTAAAGCCGTTCTTCCGTGGTGAGGCCGCCAATCCCAGGCAAAGGGAAAGGACGCACACGAGCCCCCCACCAGCTGTCGCTATTAAACGCTGTCACGGGATTTCTAGCGTTTCTCCTGGTGCGTCTAAAGGGGTTGTTCCCCAGACCCTCTTTTATCCTTACTCACGGGGTCTCTGATGTCAATCAGGTTGGGATGATGCAATCCCTCAACCAGCCCACTCTGGTCATCCCAAGGGGTTTCAATGAATAGTACAGTACTCAATACACAATTCCGTCTCCAAGAGACAATAGCCGTTATCAGTGGTTCCGTCTTGCTGAGGCCAGGACACATTCCAAACCCTGTGTATTCTGGACGTCTCTCTCTCATTTCCTGGGTCCCAGACCCAAATTAATAGCGATCTTGCGATTCTCAAAAAGGAGGGGGCGACTTTGTACCCTTCGGCCCCTCAGAGTTGTGGCATATTCGTAACAGTACCTATCTAAACTTCTCATTTCTCTTAAAAAACATTATGATCATGGCTGTATACATCCTCCCGCAAGCTAATGCTAAGCTAGCATTAGCACAGCTATACTCAGCCATCAGCAAACAGCAGGATGCTCACCCTGATGGTGCCTTCATTGCGGATTTTAACCTACGATCTGTGCTCCATAAATTCTATCCGCATGTGCAGTGTCCTACCAGGTGATTAAACACTCCGGATCATGTGTACATGAATGTCAAAGACTCATACAGAGCCTCCCTCAGCCCACCCCCTGGGACAATCTGAGCATGTTTCACTGTTTTTGATGCCAGCATACAGACCACTTATCCACAAAACTAAACCTGCAATAAAAACAGTCAAAATATGGCCAGAAGATGCCTCTTTACAACTCCAAGATTGCTTTGGTCGTACCCACTGGGACCTGTTGCACAACAGGCTACACACGGCACAGAGGTGAACTTGGAGGAGTACACATCCACTGTGCTTTTTTACATCAACAGTTGTGTAGATAGTGTAACAGTAGACAAAAAAAAAAGATATTCCCAAACCAGAAACCGTGGGTGAATAGAGAGGTACAAAATCTTTTAAAAGCACGCAATAATGCATTTAAATCTGGTGATGCCTCAGCATACAGTGTTGCCAGGTCAAACCTGAAAAAAGGCATTAAAAAAGGCCAAAGACATCCATAGGCAATGGGTGGAGGACCACTTTAACAGTGCTGACAATCGGAGCATGTGGCAAGGCATCAGGGCTATTACTGACCACAAGAGTAACCCTGTCTGCCCCCACAGTGATGTCACACTGGCCAATGAACTCAACACCTTCTTTGTAAGGTTTAAAATTAACAACAATGTGAGGAGTGCAAGAATCCCGGCCATAGAGGATGAACAGGTTCTTACTGAACACAGATGATATACAGTCCATGGAAAGCTGCGGGCCCAGAAGGAGTTCCAGGACGGGTACTTAAAGATTGTGGTGAACAACTGACTGGCATATTTACGAGGATTTTCAATCTGTCTCTATCTCAGGCAACGGTCACCAAGTGCCTGAAGTCAGCCATCATAGTGCCTGTCACGAAGAAAACAAACATCAATAATTTGAATGACTATCGTCCGGTTGCCCTCACACCAACAATAATGGAGTGCTTTGAGAGATTGGTCTTCTCCCACATTAAGGTCACTATGCCTGCTACACTGGACTCACACCAGTTTGCCTATAAAGCAAACAGGTCTGTGGAGGATGCCATATCATTAGCTCTTCACACTGTCCTGACACATCTGGAGGGAAAGGACACTACGTGAAGATGTTGTTTGTTGATTATAGCTCTGCTTTTAATACTGTCATCCGCAGCAAGCTTATCTCCAAACTTCACCAGCTAGGCCTCAGCTCGTCACTCTGCAACTGGTTCCTGAATTTCTTGTCAGAGCATTCACAGGCAGTGAGACTGGGCCCCCACCTGTCCTCCACTACTATCCTGAACACTGGTACACCACAAGGTTGTGTATTGAGTCCCATACTCTACTCCCTCTTCACTTATGACTGTGTACCTGCATTTAACACCAATACCTTGGCAAATTTGCAGAAGACACTACAGTGATCGGGTTGATCTCCAACAGAGACGAATCAGCGTACAGAGCGGAGATACAGAACTTAGTGAGCTGGTGCTCAGAGAACAACCTGTCTCTTAATACAGGAAAGACTAAGGAGCTAATTATCAACTTTGAAAAGTCACAGGATGACGAGTACCCTCCAGTCTACGTTAACGGAGACATAGTGGGGAGAGTGTCCAGTTTCAGGTTTCAGGGAATACACATCTCAGAAGACCTTACATGGTCCACTAACACCACAACAATAGTTAAGAAAGCACAGCAACGCTTGTTTTTCCTCAGGACGCTGAAGAAAGCTGATCTACCTGAACAGATGCTGGTGACCTTTTACCGCTGCACCATAGAGAGCATCTTAACATACTGCATCTCTGTGTGGTATCTCAGTTGTACAGCAGCTGATAGGAAAGCACTTCAGCAGGTTATCTCTAGCGCACAGAAGATCATCGGGACACAGCTCCCAGCCCTGGAGGACACCTACAGTTCACGCTGCCTAAAGAAAGCTACAAGCATCTGTAAGGACAATACACACCCACGCAATCATCTGTTTGAACTTCTCCCATCTGGCAGACGTTATAAGATTTTCTATACCCGCACTTCCAGACTGAAAAATAGCTTTTTCCCCAGAGCTATAATTGCTCTGAACCAATCAATCAAATATCATCTATAAATTTGTTATATTGCTACTTTTAATACTGGTTTTATGGCTGTCATGCATCTGAGTTGCGCTTTTGTACTGCTGGACATTGCTTGTACCGGCTGGTTACTTGATTTTATTTATTGTTTATTTATTTGTTGAGTCCGAGAGTTGCAAACTCATTTTCGCTGTATTGGTGCATGAAAATTGTACTATGCAATGACAATAAAGATATTTCATTTCATTTCAAATTGAGCTCACATGCATCACTTGCGCTGGCAGCTCATTCCATACACTAACGATCCATGACCTCTGGTTGTAGTCCCACCTAAACTCTGGAAAAACCTGTTTGCATTTACCCTATCTATACCCTCATAATTTTGTATACCTCTTTCAAATCTCCTCTCAAAGAATACACTCCTACCCTATTCAATCTTTCCTTATAACTCAGGTCCTCCAGACCCAGCAACATCCTTGTAAATTTTTTTCTGTACTCTTTCAACCTTGTTTACATCTTTCCTGAAGGTAGGTGACCAAAACTGTACACAGTACTGCAAATTAGGCCTCAGCAATTTCTTATACAATTTCAACATAACATCCCATCTCCTGTACTCAGTACTTTGATTTGTGAAGGCCAATGTGCCACAAGTTTTATTTATGACCCTATCTATCTGTGATGCCACTTTCAATGAATTCTGGACCTGTATTCCTAGATTCCTTTATTCTACCACACTCTTCAGTGCCCTACCGTTCACTGTGTAAGACCTACCCTGATTAGCCCTCCCAAAGTGCAACACCTCACACTTGTCTGCATTAAATTTTATCTGTCATTTTTTGCGCCAATTTCCAGCTAGTTCAGATCCCGCTGCAAACTCTGGTAGTCTTCCTCACTGTCCACTACACCCCCAATCTTGGTGTCATCCACAAATGTGTTGATCCAGTTAACCACATTATCATTCAGATCATTGATTATAGTTGACAAATAACAATGGACCCAGCAGTGATCCCTGTGGCACACCACTAGTCACAGGCCTCCACTCAGAGAAACTATCTTTCACTATCACTCTCTGGCTTCTCCCACAAAGCCAATTACGAATCCAATTTACTACCTCATCATGGATGCCAAATGACTGAACTACCTTGACCAGCCTCTCATGCAGGACCTTGTAGACAACATCCACTGCCTTGCCTTCATTAACTTTTCTGGAAACTTTCTCAAAACTCTACAAGATTGGTTAGACCTACCATGCACAAAGTAATGCTGGCTTCCTCTAATCAGTCCATGTCTATCCAAATACACATATATCTGGTCCCTGAATTTACCTTCCATTAAGTTTCCACAATTGATGTCAGGTTCACCAGTTTATAATTTCCTGGTTTATTTTTAGAGCCTTTCTTAAACAGCAGAACTACATTAGCTAACCTACAATCATCTGGTTGCTTACCTGTCTCTAATGATGATTTAAAAATCTTTGTTAGGGCCCCGGAAATTACTGCACTTGACTCCCACTGAGTCTGAGGGAAAATGTTGTCAGGCCCAGGGGATTTATCCACCTTGATTTTCCTCAGGGTAGGAAACACCTCCTCCTCTGTAATCTGTACAGGGTCCATAAGGTTGATGCCACTTTGCCTCACTTCTATAGACTCTGTATCCATCTCCTGAGTAAATACAGATGCAAAAGATGCATTTAAGATTTCCCTCATCTCTTCTGGCTTCATGCATAGATTACCATTCTGATCTTCCAGAGGATCAATTTTGTCCCTTGCTATCCTTTTTCTCTTAACATATCTGTAGAATCCCTCAGGATTCTCCTTCACCTTGTCTGCTCGCTCAACCTCATATCTTCCTTTAGCCCTCCTGATTTCTTTTTTAAGTGTTCTCTTGCAATTCTTCCACTCCATTTGTTCTTACCTGCCTATACCTGCTATGCACCTCCTTTTTCTCTGATCAAGGGCCTCAGTATCTCTTGAAAACCAAGTTGCCTAAACCTGCTATCTTTACCTCTTATTCTTACAGGCACATACAAGCTTTATACTCTCAAAATTTTACTTTTGAAGGCCTCCCATTTTCCAAGTACACTTTTGCTAGAAAATAGTCTGTCCCAATCCACATTTGCCAGGTCATTTCTAATACCATCAAAATTGGCCTTTCTCCAGTTTAGAATCTCAACCAGCAGACCAGACCTATCCTTTTCCATAATTATCTTGAAACTAATGGCATTGTGGTCACTGAATGCAAAGTGTTCCCCTACATAAACTTCTGTCACCTGCCCTGTCTCATTCCCTATTAGCAGATCAAGTATTGCACACTCTCGTTAGAATGTCTATGTACTGATGAAGGAAACTTTCCTGACCACATTTGACAAACTCTATCCTTTCTAGTCCTTTTACAGTATGGGATTCCCCGTCAATAAGTAGACAGTTAGAATCACCTACTATAATAACCTTATGTTTCTTGCAACAGTCTGCGATCTGTTTACAAATTTGTTCCTCTAAATTCCCAGTACTATTAGGTGGTCTATAATATAGCCCTGTTAACATGGTCATACCTGTCTTATTTCTCAGTCTGTCCTGACTGAGCACTACTATGCCATTTCCCTGACTAGTAATGCCATCCCTCTCCTTTTAATCCTTCCTGCTCTATCACATCTAAAACAGTGGAACCCCAGAATATTGAGCTGCCAGTCCTGCCTGCCTGTCTCACTAACGGCTACAGTGTCATAATTCCAGGTGTTGATCCATGCCCTGAGCTCGTCCACGACACTTCTTGTATTGAAATATATGCAGCTCAGGACACTAGTTGCACCATGTTCAACCTTTTGATTGCTGACTTTGTCTGAGGTCTTACCAACATGTCTCTACAACCTCTCCACTAACTGTTCTGGCACTCTGGTTCCCATCCCCCTGCAACTCCAGTTTAAAATCCACTATGCAGCATTAACAAACCTTCCTGCTTTGATGTTAGTTCCCCTCCAGTTGAAATGCAAACAGTCCCATCTGTATAGGTCCCACCTTGTCTGGAAGAGAGCCCAATGATCCAAAAATCTGATGCTCTCCCCCCTACAGCAACTCCATAGCTATAAAACTGTATAATCTTCCTAGTTCTGACCTCACTAACGCATGGCACAGGTAGCAATTCTGAGGTCACAGCCCTGGAGATCCATGAATTCCCTATGCAGAACCTCGTTTCTCCTCGACCTACCCATGTCATTGGTACCTACATGGACCACGACCTGTGGCTGTTCACCCTCCCACTTAAGAATGCTGAGGAGTCAATCTGAAATGTCCCAGATCCTGGCACCTGTGAGGCGACATACCATTGGGAAATATCATTCTTGTCCACAGAACCGACTCGAGATGGATTGAATCATATTTTCCATAAATTTATGGACATGGGTGAATTTCCTTGATTACAAGGTGGTGGTAGGTTCACCCTGGGAGACTATAGTTTCTGCCATCTTTGATGTCCATGACTGCCACCTGCTGGTGTGTTTCAGATCAGCAGTGCCAAAAGACTTGGGCCAATCTTGATCTGTCCTGATGAAAGGCCTCAGCCTGAAGCATCAACTGTCTATTCCTCTCCATTGATGCTGACTGACCTGCTAAGTTTTTCCAGCATTTTGTGATGTGTTGCTCCAGATTTCCTGCATCTGCAGAATCTCTTGTGTTCAGTCCAATTCAGTTCCCTGTCTGGGTTTGAGAGTGGAGTGGGATGGGGAGACGAATGGCTGCATATGGAATTTGGGGCAGGGTTGGGAATTCCATAAACTCAATTGAGTTGAGGCCTTTTTCCTTTCATCCTTCCCAGCAACAAACAACAGAGGTGCAAAGGCTGAAGCAGGAAATTGAGAACGAGCGGAAAATTCAGCAAAATGACAAGAAAGTTCTTCAGAGCCAGATCACGAACTTACAGGAGGTGCTCCAGAGCAAAGAGGAGCTGCTCAAAAAGTAAGGAGAGTTTTAAAGATTTAAAGATGAAATTAGAGCACATGTAGTCATGGGGAGAACATGCAAACTTTTTACAGACAGTGATAATCCTACACAACCCAGTTTCTGTAAAGCATTATGCTAGCAGCTACACAATCATGCCAGTTAGCTGGTGCCCAGAGATCAGATGTGGGATTTTGTGGGATGAAGCACCCTTGAAGGTGATGCATTGACTCAGCGTTCATGAAGCTACACCTCACATCCAAGGCTGCAGTTTCTCTCAATTTTATTCTTCACAGTCCATCAAACACCCCTTCTGTCACCAGTCACCTCCACCAACACAAGATGGAGAAAGGTGAGGCATATGGACCTAATCTGACCCTCTTGCATTGATGACCCCATAAAATATTCACCTGGCTTTGATCTTTCATGATGCAAGTGAGTGTTCTGCATCTGTTTCTGGTCTGGTTGCATCCAGTGACTATTTTGGGCAGGAATCCAGTGAAATTACCCCATTCCAATATGGGATGGTTCAGATCATATCTGGTGTGGTTGCTTTCACCCTCCCATTCATGTCAACAGTTGGACTAATGAGATTAAACATTGTCTGTTGCTACTGTGGTGAGATTTTAAAGCCATAAGACATAGGAGCAGAATTGGGCCATTTGGCCCATCGAGTCTGCTTCACCATTCAATCATGGCTGATTTATTACCCCTTGCAACCCCGTGCTCCTGTCTTCTTCTCTTCACCTTTGACGCCCTTACGAATCAACCTTTGCTTTAAAATGACTTGGCCTCCATGGCCATTTGTAGCAATGAATTCCACAGATTCACAACCCTACCGCTAACAAAACTCATGATTATCTCTGTTCTAAAGGGACATTCCTCTATTCTGACTGAGGTTGTGTCCCTCCTCTGGTCCTAGACACCCCCATCCCCCCCATGTAGGAAACATCCTCTCCATGTCCACTCTATCCAGGCCTTCCAATATTCTAAACTCCAGTACTCCAGTGAGTACAGGCCCAGAGCCATCATTCCCAGGATCAATCTTGTAAATTTGCTCTGTGATGATGCTTGGCATGGAATGGGTGTTGAGATTTGTCAAAGTTGTAAATGGTTAATCTTTCAATAATGACCTTCGCCATCAAGGACATGCCCTTTTCATATTGCTACCATCAGGGAAAAGGTTTAGGAGCTTGAAGACACAGTCAACATTTCAGGAACAGCTTCTTCCCTTCCACCTTCAGATTATTGAACAGTGGTGCCAGAAAGCTTGTCAACTCTGTAGAATTTTCTCTATTTCTGCATAAATATGACCTAAAACGTCATCAGATTTTCACTGAAGTCCTAAGACAAGATGAAGAGAACTTGATTAAATAAATAACACAAAAAACATTATACTTGTTCATTTATTTATTGAGAAAAATTATCAAATATTACATGTTATCAAAGATCACCATGCCTCACAGTTGTGATGAGGTTTTGGTGTTGGTGTGCAGTGCCCTTTTCCCTCCAAACATTGCAGTGTGCATTTCTGCCAAAAAGTTCAATTTTTGTCTCATAAGTCCACAGAACGATGTCCCAGAAGTGTTGTAGAACATCCAGGTGGTATTTACAAACTTGAGACATGCTGCAATGTTTTATTTAGAGAGCAGTGATTTTCTCTGTGGTGTCCTTCCATGAACACCATTCTTGTTTGGTGTTTTTCTTATAGTGGACACATGAACAGAGACTTTAGCAAGTTCTAGAGATTTCTGCAGGTATTTTGCTGTTACCCCTGAGTTCTTATTCAACTCCTTCAGCATTGCACATTGTGCTCTTGATGTGATCTTTGCAGGACACCCACTCCTCGGGAGAGTAGCAACAGTACTGAGTTTCGTCTATTTGTAGACAGTTTCTCTTACTGTGGACTGATGAACACTCAGGTCTTTAGAAATGCTTTTGTAGCCTTTTCCAGCTTCATGCATCTGTACAATTCTTCTAATGTCTTTTGAAAGTTGTTTTGTTCGAGGCATGGTGCCCATAAAGAGATCTTTCTTGAGAAGAGCAGGCTCTGTCAGGAACCTGACTTTGTGTGTCTTTTTTATAGGTGTAGGTACAGCCCACACCCCCAGTCTCATCTCACTGATCGGAACACCTGACTCTAAATAGCTTTTGTAGCAGACATTAGCCCAGATGTTCACATACTTTTTCTAGCAAATACATGTAATATTGGATAATTTTTCCCAATAAATAAATGAACACACACACACACACACAGACGCAGATGAAGGCACAAACACAGACACACGTGTGCGCATAGAGATAGTCGCGCGAAAGGTGGACTGGGATACGTGTGCAGATGGACAGACGCAGACAGGGACACGCTCGCAGACGGACAGGTGCAGGCAGGCAGACACACAGACATGCATGCAGACAGACACGTGCACAGAGAAAGACGCAGTCGCAGACAGACAGAGGCAGACAGATGCACACACACGACGCGCACACGCAGAGACATGGACAGTCAGAGACAAGCGCAGAGACACACAGATGCGCACACAGGCACACACAGACACAGTTTAACTGAGTAACAAATTACAGGTGTCCACCGCTTTATGAATGCTCGCTTTACACCACTTCACTTTTACAAAAGACCTACATTAGTAACCTGCTTTCGCATTACAAAGAGGATTTTCGCTTTTACGAAAATTTTTCCCATATAAATTAATGGTTCTTTGCTTTATGCCATTTTGGCTTAAGAAAGGTTTCATAGGAATGCTCAACCTTTGTAAAGGGGGGGGGCACCTTTATGTGTTTAAAAGTAGGACAGAACAAACTTGATCCCTACCAATTCTACAATACTTCCTAATAGTTATTGAGGGAGGAATTCATCCAGTGTATGCTGACATATTCTTTTGACTGAAGGAACAAAATCGCGCAGACAACTAGTGTATGTACAATGTCCTGTGTATGTTACTAAAAAGGGCTTCTTTGGTTTGTTACAAGTAAGGATGCTTCTTTGTCTGTTAAAAGTTTCTCTTGCCGTTGTTTCGCTTTAGAATGGCTGATAAGGTAATTGTATTCATTTGTTAATCAATGGGGAATGTTATTGTGTTTTGTGAGGCTGGGAACGTGGGGGAGGGGTTGCGCGGGCTTGGGGTGTGAGGGGAGCCTGGAGGGAGACGCCGAGGAAGGAGGACGTGCGCTCGGACGACCACCGGGGAGTCCGAAGTGGGAGTTTCGGGAGGACGACCACCGAGGAGTCGAATGGTTCGCTGGATGAGCTCCACCGATGTGCACTAAACTGACTGAACTTTGATAAGTTGGCGCCTTTTGTTTTTTTCTTGTATATATATATATATATTGTATTGCCTAATACTCTTTTAATTTTAGTAAACTCTTTAAAGTGTATTTCATAACGGTATTTGTTGTGGGTTTGATACTGTTGGCGGGCGCGAGGCATAAACGCGATTCTCACAGCACCTGCGTGTACGGGAGGTGGGTTGGTGTGTGGCTGGATCTCTTTTTCCCCTAGACATATACCAGCCTGTTGGGTAAGTGTTACATGTAGATAATGAACAAGAAAAAATTTGAAGATGCTGGAAATCTGAGCAGCACACACAAGACGCTGCAGGAACTCAGCAGGTCAGGCAGCATCTATGGAAAAGAGTAAACAGTCGACATTTCGGGCCCAGATCCTTCATCAGAACTTGAGAAAAAAGATGAGAAATCAGAAAAGAAGGTGGGGGTATGGGAGGAAGAAGTACAAGGTGGTAGTTGATAGGTGAAACTTGGAGAGGGGGAGGAGTGAAGTAAAGAGTTGGGAATTCGATAGGTGAACGAGATAAAGGGCTGGAGAAGGGGAAACCAGATAGAGGATAGAAGACCATGGAAGGAAAGGAAGGAGGAGGAGCACCAGAGGGAGGTGACAAACAGGTAAGGAGATGAGAGAGAGAAAAGGGGATGGGGAAGGGGAGGAGGGTCATTACCAGAAGTTAGAGAAATCAATGTTCATGTTATCAGATTGGAGGCTACCCAGATGGAATATAAGGTGTTGCTCCTCCAACCCGATTGTGGCCTCATTGTGGCAGTAGAGGAGGCCATGGATGGACTTGGCAGAATGGGAAGTGGAATTAAAATGGGTGGCCACTAGGAGATTCTTCTTTCACTTTCACAGTGATCACTCCCTACGTGACTTCCTTGTCCCCACTGATCTCCCTCTTAGTACTTATCCTTACAAGTGGAACAAGTGCTACACCTGTCCCTACACCTCCTCCCTCACTACCATTCAGGGCCCCAAACGTTCCTTCCAGGTGAGTCGACACTTCACCTATTGGTCTGTTGGGGTCAGCTACTTTTTCTGGTGCGGCCTTTTGTATATGGATGAGACCCGATGCAGATAAGGAGACCAATTCGCCGAGCACCTATGCTCCATCCGCCAGATAAATCAGGATCTCCTGGTGGCCGTCCATTTCAATTCTATTACCCATTCCCTTTCTGATATGGCCTCCTCTACTGTCACGATGAGGCCACAATCGGGTGGGAGGAGCAACACTTTGTATTCCGTCTGGTTCACCTCCAACCTGATAGCAAGAAAATTGATTTCTCAAACTTCTGGTAAACCCCCCCCCCCCTTCACCATTCCCCATTCCTGTTTTTCTCTCTCACCTTATCTCCTTGCCTGCCCATCACCTCCCTCTGGTGCTCCTCCTCCCTTTTTCTTTCTTCCGTAGCCTTCTGTCTCTTTCACCAATCAATTTCCCAGCTCTCTGCTTCATCTCTCCCCCTATCACCTTGTGTTTCTCTCTCCCCTCCAGGCCATTTATAAAAATCACAGAGTAAGGGTCCCAGAACAGATCCCCGAGGCACTCCACTGGTGACCGACCTCCATGCAGAATATGACCCGTCTACAACCACTCTTTGCCTTCTGTGGGCAAGCCAGTTCTGGATCCACAAAGCAATGTCCCCTTGGATCCCATGCCTCCCCACTTTCTCAATAATCCTTGCATGAGGTACCTTATCAAATGCCTTGCTGAAATCCATATACACTACGTCTACTGTTCTTCCTTCATTAATGTGTTTAGTCACCTCCTCAAAAAATTCAATCAGGCTCGTAAGGCACGACCTGCCTTTGACAAAGCCATGCTGACTATTCCTAATCATATTATGCCTCTCCAAATGTTCATAAATCCTGCCTGTCAGGATCTTCTCCATCAACTTACCAACCACTGAAGTAAGACTCACTGGTCTATAATTTCCTGGGCTATCTCTACTCCCTTTCTTGAATAAGGGAACAACATCCACAACCCTCCAATCCTCCGGAACCTCTCCCGTCCCCATTGATGATGCAAAGATCATTGCCAGAGGCTCAGCAATCTCCTCCTTCACCTCCCACAGTAGCCTGGGGTACATCTTGTCTGGTCCCGTTGACTTATCCAACTTGATGCTTTCCAAAAAATTTGCAGCATCTGCAGATTTTCTCTTGTTTGTGATAGAAAGGATGTGTAAGGTTAAAGCCAGAGTAATCCCAGTGGTGATGGGAGCACTCAAAGCTGTGACACCTGGACTGGGAGAGTGGCTCCGACAAATCCCAGGAACAACATCTGAGATCTCGGTCCAGAAGAGCACACTACTAGGAACAGCAAGGATACTGCGCCGAACCCTCAAGCTCCCAGTCTCTGGTAGAGGGAGACTGAGGGAGAAATACACATACACAGCACCCATAAGGGGTGAAAAAAGATTTCTTAAAATATGTATATTTCTTGTCGTAACTTACAGTAATTTTATGTGTCACATTATACTGGTGTTATAAAACAACAAATGTCATAACATATGTCAGTGAACATAAACCTGATTCTGATTCTGGAACAACTTTTTATAGGTTGGAGAAGCAGGTCCAGGGACAACAACAGGAACTGGAAAACCAGAAGAAACAAGGCCAGCATGAACAGTGAGTTGCAGATACCCTTGTAGTAGAAGAGGGAGACATGATGTCATTCAAACGTACACAATCTTCACGAGTCATAATCACAAAAGATTCTCCCCTTTCGCCTTCTCTCCTTTTCCATTACCCATTCTGGCTCCCCTGTCATCCCCTTCTTTTCTCCTCACTTGCCTACTACTTCCCTCTGTTACCTCTCCTCCTTCCCTTTCTCCCATGGCCCACTCTCCTCTCCAAATAGGTTCTTTCCTCCCCAGCCCTTTATTTCTTCCACCTACCACCTCCCAGCTTCTCACTTAATCATCCCTCCCCCACCCATCCACCTTCCCCCTAACCTTGTCTCACTTATCACCTGCCAGCTTGTCCTACTTCCCCTCTCCCCACCTTCTTATTCTCACATCTTCCCCCTTCCTTTCCAGTGCTGATGAAGAATCTCAGCTTGAAATGTCTATTTCCCTCCATAGATGCTGCCTGACCTGATGAATTCCTCCAGCACTTTGGTGTGTTGATATGTTAGCCAAGTTAACTTGATGAATCAACACACACAACATGCTGGAGGAACTTAACAGGTCAGGCAGCATCTATAGAGAGGAATAAAAAGCTGACATTTCAGACCAATGCTCTTCATAAGGACTAGAAAGGAGGAGGACAGAAGCCAGAAAAAAAAGAGGAGGGAGAGTAGCAGGAGCTGCATGTTATAAGTGAATCCAGGTGAGGGGGGGGTGGGGAGGGGAAGAAAATGGAAATAATCTGAGAAGCTGGGAAAGCAAAGAGCTGAAGAAAAGGGAATCTGACAGGACAAGGCATTCCCCTCCAAAAATGCTGCCTGACTTGCTGAGTTCCTTCAGCACTCTGTGTCTGTTGCCCTGGATTTCCAGAACTGCAGAATCTCTTGTGACTTAGTGTGCCAATACAGGGACAATTTTTTTAGAGATATAGCATGGTAGCAAGCTTTTCCAGCCCATCGAGTCTGCGATGCATTATTGCACCCATGTGACCAATTAACCTACTAACCCATACGTCTTTGGAATGCACGAGGAAACAGGAGCACCCGGAGTAAACCCACGCAGTCACAGGGTGGTGGTACAAACTCCTTATAAATAGGAACAGGAATTCATACTGGGTCACTGATGCTGTAATGCTATTATGCTACTGTGCTGCCCATGGCTCTAGAACCAGAGTCACTGTGTCAAAACAGTTAAGACAGAAGAGAAAGAGTTTCTTCAACCAGAAGGTGGTAATCCTTGGAACTGTATATCCAATGAGGCTTTGAGTCTCAGTTGTTGAGTATGTGGAAGACAGAGATAAATAGATCTTTGGGAATGAAGGAATTTGACAGATGTGGGGTCACTGTAAGAACTGTTGCACTGAGTAAAAAAAAAAACCTGCCATAATCGTATAGAATAGTATAGCAAACAAGAGAAAATCTGCAAATGCCAGAAATCCAAACAACACACACAAAACACTGGAGGAACTCAGCAGGCCAGGCAGCATCTAAGGAAAAAAGTACAGTTGATGTTTCGGGCTAAGACCTTTCAGCAGGATTGGAGAAAAATAGCTGAGGAGTAGACTTAAAAGGTGGGGAGAGAGAAACACAAGGTGATGGGTGAAACTGAGAAAGTGGAAGGGGGTGGAGGGGTGAAGTAAAGAGCTAGGAAGTTGATTGGTGAAAGAGATACAGGACTGGAGAAGGGGGAGTCTGATAGGAGAGGACCAAGTATGAGGGCTTGATCTGCACAGAACAGCTCCCCTGCTGTTAGTCTTGCCTGTGAGCCAATGAACTGGACTTGCAGTATTTTATAATCTGTATCCCTTTGTTGTCTCCACTAATCACCACCTAGCCTCTGTCTTTTTTAAAAATCTTTTTATTAATTTTAAACAAACATAAATGAAACATGATTACAGAGAGTTTGAAAGTACATAATTAATAGGTTAAGTATACATTCATATAGATGATAATCCATATATAATAACCTCCCAAACTCATAGTAATTACAAAAAAGTGAGTATATAAGAAGAAAAAAAAATCCCCCCCAAAAAAAGGAAAAAAAACCTAACCAGCATGGTCCATTGCATTATGTCAAATATACACAGTAGCATCAATAACTCCGCACCTCCATCCAAATAATTAAGGATAATGGAAACAGGGTTTAGGAAAAGTCAGTTTAACTGATATGAAAATGTTGAATAAATGGTCTCCAAGTTTCTTCAAATTTAACTGAAGAATCAAAGACAACACTTCTAACTTTTTCTAAGCTCAAACAAGAGATAGTTTGAGAAAACCACTGAAATATAGTTGGAGGATTAATTTCTTTCCAGTTCAATAGGATAGATCTTCTAGCCATTAATGTAACAAATGCAATCAACCGTCGAGCTGAGGGGGATAAACAAATATTATCCACCATTGGTAAACAGAAAATTGCAGTAATAGGATGTGGTTGCAATTTGATATTCAGAACTGTTGAAATAATACCGAAAATATCTTTCCAATAATTTTGCAAACAAGGGCAAGACCAAAACATGTGGGTCAATGAAGCTACTTCAGAATAACATCTGTCACAGAGTAAAATCGAGCAAGTTTATCCTTGGACATGTGAGCCCTATGTACAACCTTAAATTGTATTAGGGCATGTTTAGCACAAATAGAAGAGGAATTAACTAATTGTAAAATTTTCTCCCACTGCTCAGTGGGTATAAGACAATGAAGTTCTTTTTCCCATTCCTTCTTAATTTTTTCTGATACTTCTGGCTGTATTTTCATGATCATATTATAAATGGTGGCTACTAAACCCTTCTGGCAAGGATTCAGAGCTAAAAAATTTTCCGTAATGTCCATTGGACATAATTTTGGAAAAGACTGTAACATATTATTCAAGAAATTTCTAACCTACAAATACCTAAAAAAAAAAGTTTTAGGTAAATTATATTTATTAGATAGCTGTTCAAAGGACATAAAACTATTATCTAAAAATAGATCACTAAAACATGTTATACCTTTTGTTTTCCATAATACAAAGGCTTGATCCATAAAAGAGGGTCGAAAAAAAAAGTTAGATATAATAGGGCTTGATAAGATAAACTTATTCAAGCCAAAAAACTTACGAAATTGAAACCATATTCGCAATGTATGTTTAACTATGGGATTAGTTATTTGTTTATTCAATTTAGATAAAGAAAAAGGAAGTGAAGATCCTAAAATTGAAAACAATGAAAAGTCTTGTACAGTTTTACATTCCAAATTTACCCATTGTGGGCAAGATGCTTGTGTCCAAAATATTAAATATCGAATATTTGACTGCCCAATAGTAAAATCTCAGGTTTGGCAAAGCCAAACCACCCTCCTTCTTAGGCTTCTGTAAATATTTTTTGCTTAGTCTAGGATTTTTGTTCTGCCACAGATACGAAGATATTTTAGAATCAATAACATCAAAATAAGATTTAGGAATAAAAATTGGTAGTGCTTGGAATAAATATAAAATTTTGGGTAACACTATCATCTTAATAGCATTAATTTGACCAACCAATGACAAAGATAATGGAGACCACCTGGTAACGTTGCTTAATTTGGTCAATTAAAGGTAAAAAATTAACTTTAAATAAATCCTTATGTTTCTTGGTAATTTTAATACCCAAATAAGTAAAATGATCTGTGACAACTTTAAATGGTAAGTGTTTATAAATTGGAACTTGCATATTTAATGGAAGTAATTCACTCTTATTAAAATTCAGTTTGTAACCAGAAAAGCTACTAAACTGAGTTAGCAAGGACGAAATAGCAGGAATAGATCTCTCAGGGTCAGATATGTATAGTAACAAATCATCAGCGTATAATGATAACTTATAAGTCCCTTCCCCACGGGTAATACCCAAAATATTAGGTGATTCACGAATGGCGATAGCTAAAGGTTCCAAAGCAATGTCAAATAGTAAAAGACTTAAAGGACAGCCTTGCCTCGTACCACAAAATAACTGAAAAAAAGATCTTTGACCTAGCCTCTGTCTTTATCTCCACTCTTCACTTTCCCACCTGGCTCCATCTATTCATTAAAACCTTCTTCATCTGGATCCACCTAGCACTGCCTGGTATTTGTCTCACCCCTCTCCCTCAGCTCACTGCCCTCTTACACTCTCAGTCCTGATGCAGAGTCTCAACCCAAAATGTCGAGCATCCCTTTGCCTTCACGGATGCTGTCTGACCTGCTGAGGTAGCTTGTTTCTCGTTGTAGATTCCAGCATTTACCGTCTCTTGTGTCTCTTTATAGTCCAATAATCTAAAAGCATTTCACTGGCTGGAAAGCACTTGGGATATCCTGATCTTATTCAGGGCGCTACATAAATGCTAGATTTTCATTAGATGTTTTTAGTGCCCTTCAGGGCCTCTGCTTAGGCCAGTTGCTCAGCTCTGGCACCTCATGCCTGGTGCTCAAGTGTACTAGGCTTCTGCTCCTACTACATGCTGTTTCTCTGGCCCTGCTGTGCTGTGATAGCTCTGGAAGTTTTGTCCCACCGAGGAAGGTCCTTTGTGTTTGTGTGTGTGTGTGTGAGTATACTTTTGTGCGTGTGGACTGCACACTTGTTTGTGCACGTGTCTGTGCTTGTGAAAGTATGCTTTTGTGCATGTGTGTGCAAGCAAGATATTTTTGCTGTCTCCTGTTATATTTCCGTGAGCAGAGTTGCTGCTTGTTTACATCAGGGAAGGAAAGGTCCAAGGTATCAGGAGGAACAGCCTATCTGCTGGAGGAAGCCAACAGGTCAAGCAGCATCTGTGGGAGGAAAGGAACTGTCCGCATTTTGTGCTGAAACCTTGCATCACTCCTGATGTATTTCTGAGTTGTCAGGGTTTGTGACTGCTGTTCACATTTCCCTCTCAGTCATTGGATAAAAACCAATGAAGCTATTTCTGAAATGTATCCACTTGTATTGTTAATCATTAATCAGCTGCTGCTGATGGGAGACGTGTGCTTCGCTGTTTTTCAGAGACCAATGGGCACAGGAGAAGTCTCAGCTGGAGAGACAGTCAGCGAAAAGCAAGGATGAGTTCATCGAAGCCATGAGAAGAGCAATGGCTGCCGAGGTACCTCAAGGACTCTGACAATTCAGTTACAAAGGATTCATTTTGCCATAATCAGAAACAGGAAATGCTGGAAACAGTCACATATCAGGCAATGTTTCTGGAGAGAACAAACCAGAAGAGTCACTGAGTTAAAACATTGACTCTCTTTCTCTTTTTACAGATGCACACTGACCTGCAGGGGATTTCCAGCAGTTTCTGCTTTAATTTCAGGTTTTCAGTATCTGCATTTCATTATTTCTGTTTTGCCTTCATCCTTTCATTGGAATTAAATGGACTAGGAGCAGGACGGAAATTATGCAGATGCTGAAAATTCAGAGTTATACACACAAAATGCTAGAGAAACTGAGTAGGTCAGGCAGCATTGATAGGGAGGGGGGAATGGACAATTGATGGACAATTCTCCTAAGGGCCTCCACTCTGTTTCTGCACCAGTTCCACATTTTTCCAGTAAATCTTCTGTGAAATGTTTCCTAAGCGTTATCACTCTCCCTCTACTTTTTCTTGTAAGTTTAGTAGGTATAAACTCAGACTCCCACAGGTGAGTTCTATCATCCTTCTAGTAAAGTACTCATTGCTAATTTTTTGTAAATTACAGAAAGTGGTGGAAACAACGCAGTCCATCACAGGAAAAGCCCTCCCCATCACTGAGCACTACCACAAGAAAGTAGTGTCGATCATCAAGAGCCCCCCATCATCTAGGTCACAGTCTCTTTTCACTACTGCCATCAGGCACCAGGTCACACACTACCAGATTCAGGAACAGTTATTATCCTTCAACAATCAGGCTCCTGAACCAGCGTGGATAACTTCACAAACTTCAACACTGAACTGATCCACAACCTACAGACTCACTTTCAATAATCATATAACTCATGTTCTCAGTATTATATTTTATTATTTTATATATTTATTATTAGAATTATTAGTTGTTTTTATTTGCATTTGACTTTGTTCATGGATGGGGTCACGAGTTTCTTTTGGAAGTGCATCGAGGAAGTTGTCCCCCAGAAAGCGGTCAGGATCTATCCAAACCAGAAACCCTGGATCAACAGCTCTGTACGAGCAGCACTTAACGCACGACACAGAGCTTACATTGCCGGTGACCAACAGGAACTCAAGAAATGCAGCTACAATCTGTGCAAAGTCAATAAGGCAGCGAAACAACAATATAGGGATAAGATTCAGACATAACACTCCACCAACAACACACGCAGCTTATGGCAAGGTCTGCACACCATCACAGACTTCAAAGCTAAACGCAGAGGAGTTTACAACATCAGTGCCTCTTTCCGAAATGAGTTGAATCTCTTTTACACTCAGTTCGATGTCACGAACGCTGAGCCCCCAAGGAGAGCTGCCGAAGCAACCTGCACCTTGGCCATTTCTGTGGCTGAGTTACGCAGGTGTTTCCAACGAGTGGACAATCACAAGGCTGTGGGACCAGACGGCATCCCAGGGCAGGTAGTCAGGATGTGCACGGCACAACTGGCAGACATTTGTTTACAGACATTTTTAATCTCTCTCTCTCTCCCAGTGTAGAGTGCTCTCTTGCTTCAAAACAACTACCATTGTTCCTGTACCTAAAAAGACCAAGGTAACATGTCTGAACGACTGGCATCCTGCTGCACTCACCTCAATAATAAGTAAATGGTTTTGAGAAGCTGGTCAAGGACTTCATCTGCAGCATGCTACCACCCACACTAGACCACTACAATTCACCTACTGACCCAACCAATTGACAGATGACGCAATAGCCATAGCTCCAAACACCGTCCTTACACATCTGGAGAAGAAGGAAGGATACACATGTGAGAATGCTGTTCTTGGACTACAGTTCAGTGTTCAACACCATAATTCCCTCCAGGCTTGACAAGAAGCTCAGAGACCTCGGCTTTCACTCTGCCTTGTACAGCTGGATCCTGGACTTCTTGTCAGATTGCCAGCAGGTGGTAAAAGTGGGCTCCCTCACTTCTGCCCCTCTGTCCCGCAATACAGGTGCCCCTCTGGGCTGTGTCCTAAGCCCCCTCCTTTACTCTCTGTATACCCATGACCCATGACACCCACAGCTCTAATCTGCTCATTAACTTTGCAGACAATACTACACTGATTGGCCTAATCTCAAATAATAATGAGGCAGCCTATAGAGAAGAAGTCATCGCCCTGACACAGCGGTGTCAAGAAAACAACGTCTCCCTCAATGTCGCAAAAACAAAGGAGCTTGTTGTGGATTACGGGAGAAATGGAGACGGGCTAACCCCTATTGACATCAATGGATCTGGGGTTGAGAGGGTGAACAGCTTTAAGTTCCTTGGCATACACGTCACCGAGGACCTCACGTGCTCTGTACACACCAGCTGTGTGGTGAAAAAAGCAGAACAGTGCCTCTTTCACCTCAAACGCTTGAAGAAGTTTGGCATGAGTCCCCAAATCCTAAGGACTTTCTACAGGGGCACAATTGAGAGCATCCTGACTGGCTGCATCACTGCCTGGTATGGGAACTGTACCTCCCTTAATAACAGGACTCTGCAGAGAGTGGTGCGGACAGCCCAGCGCATCTGTAGTTGTGAGCTTCCAACTAGTCAGGACATTTACAATGACAGGTGTGTAAAAAGGGCCCAAAGGATCATTGGGGACCTGAGTCACCCCAACCACAATCTATTCCAGCTGCTACCATCCGGGAAACGGTACCGCAGCATAAAAGCCAGGACCAACAGGCTCCGGGGACAGCTTCTTCCACCAGGCCATCAGATTGATTAATTCACGCTGATGCAATTGTATTTCTGTGTTATATTGACTGTCCTGTTGTACATAATATTTATTATAAATTACACATTTAGACGGAGATATAACGTAAAGAATTTTACTCCTCGTGCATGTGAAGGATGTAAGAAATAAAGTCAATTCAATTCTTGCATATTATTTGTTAGTCTTTGTGTGTTTAATTCAATGATTCTATTGTACTACTTTGTCCTACTGTGAATGCCCACAAGAAAATGAATCTCAGGGTATTTTATGGTGACATATATGATAACTTTGATAATAAATTTGTTTTGACTTCTAATTGGGTCCAGTTGGCATCAATGCCAGTGAAGCTATTCTGTTAAATGTAGGCCGAGTTACACTGCTTACTGAATCAGGTTTAATATCACTGACATTTGTGGTGAAATATGTTGTGGCAGCAGTACAGTGCAATATATAAAAAAATGATACGTTACAAAAATAAATAACTAATGCAAAGGGGAATAGTGAGGTAGTGTTCATGTGCTCATTGCCCATTTAGAGATCTGATGATGGAGGGGAAGCTGTTCCTAAAACATTAAATGTGTGTCTTCAGTCTCCTGTACCTCCTCTCTGATGGTAGTAATGAGAAGAGGGCATGTCCTGGATGGTGAAGGTCCTTAATCATGAATGCCCCCTCATTGAGGTACCGCCCTTTGAAGCTGTCTTTGCAGTGGTGAGGGGAGGGGAGAGGTTGTGTCCATAATGAAACTGACTGAGTTTACAACTTTCTGCAGTCTCTTATGATCCTGTGCAGTGACCCCCTCCAGACCAGACAATGATACAACCAGATGGAATGTTCTTCATGGTACATCTGTAGAAATTTACTAGAGTCTTTGACATACCAAATCTCCTCAAACTCCAAATGAAATAGAGTTGCTGGCATTTCTTCTTGGTGAATGCATCAATGTCCTCCCTGTAACTTACAAGTCTGTTTCTCACTTTAGCAGCTTGAAGTATGGCTGGGCATCCAACTTTATTTTGCTGGTCATGCGGAATATTTTGTCCGGTTAGAAGTGTTGTTTAACCATAGACTGGTTACTTAGAGCTGTTTGCATCCCTGATTTTGTTCTGTTTCTCAGGTCCAGGTCCTGGAATGTAGGCGGGACAAAGGAACAGCTTTTCTTGAGCAGGCTGCCAAGGAAGGAGAGGTTAAACTGTCTGGCTTGAGGCAAAATCTCGTGAGGTAAGCAATCCAAAAGTTGCTGGTGATTTCAAGATGCCCTTGGATACTGTAGAGAGACAAAGCCAAATATCATTTCCACAATATTGAAAAGCCTAGATAGAGTGGATGTGGAGAGGATGTTTCCTATAGTGGGGGAGTCTAGGACCAGAGGGCACAGATAGAGTGGATGTAGAGAGGATGTTTCCTATAGTGGGGGAGTCTAGGACCAGAGGGCACAGATAGAGTGGATGTCCTTTTCGAATAGAGATGAGGAGGAATTTCTTTAGCCAGAGAGTGGTGAATCTGTGGAATTCATTGCTCCAGACGGCTATGGAGGCCAAGTTATTGGGTGTATTTAAATTGGAAGTAGATAGGTTCTTGCTTAATCAGGGTGTCAAAGGTTACAGGGGGAAGGCAGGAGAATGGGGTCAAGAGGGATAATCTGACATGATAGAATGGCAGAGCAGACTTAATGGGCTGAATGGCCTAATTTGTTCCTTTATCTTATGGAATATTAGCAGGGAAGCTTTGTGATCAGGGATGGCTCCTTGGGAATATACATCAAAAGATAATAGCACAGAAAGAAGGTGGCCACTCAGCCCTTTGATTCCGTGCTGGCAGTTAGAACAATGCTCCTTGATTGTTCGCATGTAGTTCCCTTTTTCAGAGAAAAGCTGATCTGCCACCTTCCCCAGGCATCCTCTGGGGCATCATGTTCTGTATCCATATCTAAAAAATCTCCTCTTTGCTGTTGCATGCTGGTGATTTTGAATTTAGGTTGTGAGGAGTGAGGCATAAAACAGAGCTGTTCATTAATAAGAACTACACCGTGTATAGGAAAGATAGGAAGGTAGGTAAAGGGGGCGGCGTGGCCCTGATGGTAGGCAACAATATGAAATCACTAGAAAGAAGGGACAAAAGATAAGAAGTAGAATCCCTATAGGTCGAGTTATGAAATGGCAAGGGTAAAAAGATACTAATAGCAGTTATATACAGGCCTCCAAACAGCAGCCGGGATGTGGACTACAAGTTACAGCTGGAAATAGAAAAAGCGTGTCAGAAGGAAAATGTCAAGATAATTATGGTTGATTTTAATATGAAAGTGGATTGGGAAAGTCAGGAAGGTACTGGATGTCAGGAGAGGGAGTTTGTAGAATGCCTACAGGATGGCTTTTTGGAGCAGTTTGTCCATAAGCCCAGCAGGGGAACAGCTGTTTTGGATTGGGTGCTGTGTAATGAGCCTGAGGTGATTAGGGAGCTAGAGGTAATGGAACCCCTTGGAAGTAGTGATCATAATATGATTGAGTTCAGTTTCTAATTTGAAAAGGAGAAGCTGGTATCAGGTGTATCGATATTTCAGTGGAACAAAGGAAATTACAGTGGTATGAGAGAGGAACTGGCCCAAGTTGATTGGAAAAGTAAGCTCAATGGAGGGACAGTAGAGCAGAATTGGATGAAATTCCTACAAGAAATAAGCAAAGTGCAGGAAAAATATGTTCCAAGAAAAAAGAAAATCATGAATGGAAAAATGGCACAAATGTAGCTAACGAGAGAGGTTAAGGCTAAAACAAAAGCAAAAGAGACAGCGTACAAGGAAGCAAAAATTAGTGGGAAAACTGAGGACTGGACAACTTTAAAAGCTTACAAAAGGAAACTAAGAAAGTCATTAGGAAAAAAAGATGAATTATGAAAGGAAGTTGGCAATTAACATAAAAAGGATACTAAGAGTTTTTTAAAAAATATATGAAGAGTAAAAGAGTGACATGGGTAGATATAGGACCAATTGAAAATGATGCTGGAGAAATTATAATGGGTAACAAAGAGATGGCAGAGGAATTAAATGAGTATTTTGCATCAGTCTTCACAGTGGAAGACATTAGCAACATACCTGATAGCCAGAGGTCTCAGGGAATAGAATTAGGTACAGTCAAGATTACTAGAGAGAAAGTGCTTGGGAAGCTAAATGGACTAAGGATAGATAAGTCTCCTGGACCAGACGAAGTGCATCCATGGGTTCTGAAGGAGGTGGCTTTGGAGATTGTGGAGTCATTGGAAATAATCTTCCAGGAATCAGTGGACTCTGGCACGGTTCTGGAGGACTGGAAGGTTGCAAATGTAGTTCCGTTGTTTAAGAAAGGGAAGAGGCAGCAAAAAGAAAATTACAGACCTATTAGTCTGACATCAGTAGTTGGAAAGTTATTGGAGTCGATCCTCAAGGATGAGGTTATGAAATACCTCGAGGTGCATGACAAGATAGGCCCAAGCCAGCATGGTTTCATGAAGGGAAGATCCTGCCTCACCCAACCTATTGGAATTTTTTGAGGTAATCTCGAATAAGATTGACAAGGGAAAGGCTGTGGATGTTGTGTATTTGGATTTTCAAATGGCCTTTGATAAGGTGCCGCATAAGAGGCTGCTTAATAAGATGAGGGCCTATGGAATTACAGGAAGGATATTGGAATGGGTGGAGCATTGGCTGATAGGCAGAAAGCAAAGAGTGGGAATACAGGGATCCTATTCTGGTTGGTTGCTGGTTACTAGTGGTGTTCCGCAGGGGTCAGTGTTGGGGCCTCTTCTTTTTACACTGTGTATCAATGATTTAGATTATGGATTAAATGGTTTTGTGGCTAAGTTTGTGGATGACACCAAGATAGGTGGAGGAGCAGGAAGAGTTGAAGAAACGGAAAGGTTACAGAGAGACTTGGTCAGTTTAGGAGAGTGGGTAAAGAAATGGCAGATGAGATACAATGTTGAGAAATGTATGGTTGTACATTTTGGAAGAAGAAACAATCGGGCAGATTATTATTTAGGTGGGGAGAAAATTCAAAAATCAGAAGTGCAAAATGACCTGTGGGTCCTAGTGCAGGATACCCTAAAGGTTAACCACCAGTTTGGATCGGCAGTAAGGAAAGCGAATGCTATGTTGGCATTCATTTCGAGAGGAATAGTGTATAAGAGTAAGGAGGTGTTGTTGAGGCTCTATGGGGCACTGGTGAGACCCCATTTGGAATACTGTGTGCAGTTTTGGGCCCCATATCTTAGAAAGGATGTCCTGATGTTGGAGAGAGTTCAGAGAAGATTCACGAGGATGATTCCTGGAATGCAGGGACTAACATATGAGGAGCATTTGTCAGCTCTTGGATTGTATTCATTAGAGTATAGAAGAATGAGAGGGGATCTCATAGAAACATTTCGAATGTTGAAAGGGTTGGACAGAGTAGACGTGAAAAGGCTGTTTCCCTTGGTGGGTGAGTCCAGGACAAGAGGTCACAGTCTTAGAATTAGAGGGTACCCATTTAAAACAGAGATGAGGAGAAATTTTTTTAGCCAGAGGGTCGTGGATTTATGGAATTTGTTGCCACATACAGCTGTGGAGGCCCAATCATTGACGGTTTTTAAGGAGGAGATTGACAGGTATCAGGGTATCAAGGGATATGGGAGAAAAGCCGGAAATTGGAACTGGACGGGAGAATAGTTTAGCTCATGGTGGAGTGGCGGAGCAGACTCGATGGGCCAAATAGCCTGCTTCTGCTCCTTTGTCTTGTGATCTTGTGATTAAAGTGTTATACGAATAAAGAACAGCACAATAAAGGGAAAGAGCTATAAAGGTCATCTTTATACTAAAATCTAGCTCAAACTGGAAACTCCAGTGATAATAATAACCTATGAAATAGCCAAGTTTAGTGGTGTGACATCTGCTGCAGAGAAACTTCTAGAAAATACAGAATCAGCTGTACTATAATTAGTGAAGAATTCACTAAACAATTACCTGTGTACATTGTAAGTAATTATATAAAATACAAAGAAACAGCAAAGCAAAGCTAAATTATAAGGAAAAACTAACAAATTTACATCCTAATTCAGCATCTTCCTCCTGAGTCATAATGTTTCTGTTTTAAGTGGGAGACTCCATGTCCTGAGACTGCCCCATCATTCTAGATTCCTCCACTGGTAGAAACACCCCCTTAGTGTCTGCCCTTTGGGATGTAAGAGGTTTCAGTAAGATCATGCTCCAGTCTTCAGTGTCATTAATGTAGCATCCTAAGCCATTTTGTATCTAATTTTTGAACATGACTCTCGACCAGGGGTTCCCAACCTGTGGTCCACGGGCCCCTTGCTTAATAGTATTCATCCACAGCATAAAAAAGGTTGGGAACCCCTGCTCTAGAGTGAACTGAGGTGCTGTGAGAATGTGTGTACTCTTTTGTACCGGTATCACTGTGTGATAAGGCCGAGAAACCTCTTCTTTATTTCTTCTGTTTCCATAGTGGGCCTGCAACGCAGATTGATGTCAAAGCTGCAATAATGGCATATGAAATGGTGCTTGCTGACATCAAGTCAAAAATACATCAAACAGTGGTGAGTAGTTGGTAAACGTTTAGCTTTCTTTCTTCAATCATTTTCTTATGTAACCATTTCCCTCAAATCGTTTAATTCTTCTAGTTCCATTGGCTTTTGAGGGAAAATAATTTAAGTGATTATCTGAAATAAGTGTTCAAGTTGACAGCTTAACAGATCTACTATATCAAGCTAGGAGCTCATGGCCTTTATATTTTGGGTGAGGGAGGCGATGTTTCTTGTCTGTCCTCAGTGTTTGTTGAACTTCTTCATTTGTGTCAACGACGAACACAGTCTAAAGATGTGCTGGGGCTGCCTAGAAATGTCACCACGCTTCTGTCCGTCGCCAAAATAGCACACCCATAACTTATATCCCTAACCTGTATGGCTTAGAAATGTGTGAGGAAACAGGAGCACCCAAAGCAAACCTACGCGGTCATAGGGAGAACTTAGAAACTCCTTTCAGACAGCAGTGGGAATTGAACCCCGATTGGCGCTGTGAAGCGTTATGCTACTCGTTCATCCAATTATATCTCTGTTCTTTGGCATTGAAGAATAATTGGTGATTCTACTGAAACAGTTCAGGAATCACAAGTGAGTAGGTGTCTCTACTATTGGGAGAATCTGAAACGAGGTCACAGTTACAGTAGAAGGGATGATCAATTAAAACTGAGGGTAGTCAACCTTGGGAATCCTTTATCACACGGTAGTGTAGGGGTCAGCACGACACTATTACAGCTTGAGGCATTGGAATTCAGAGTTCAATCCTGGTGTCCTTGATAAGAAGCTTGGATGTGTGTGCATGGGTTTCCTTCAGGTTCTCTGGTTTCCTCCCACAGTCCAAAGGCGTATAGTTTAGCAGGTTAATTGGTCATTGAAAATTGTCCTGTGGTTAGGCGAGGGTGAAATTGGGGTTGCTGATCAATGTGGCCTGAAGGGCTGTAAGGGCCTGTCTCCATGCTATATCCCTAAATAAATAAAATTAAAATAAATGAAAGGATTGCAGAGGCCGGATCACCCGGTACACAAGAGGAGTTGAGGCATTGGAGCAGATCGGCCATGATTATCTGGAGTGGTGAGGCAGACTTGATTAAGGGGCTGAATGGTCTACTGCTGTTCTGATTTTCTTATGTATTAAACTAGAAACTATCTATTTGCACATAATCCAGTCTGTTATACCACAGGCTGATGTTTGAAGATGAATGTTTCCTTTAGTCCACCAACCAGCTGAGTTCTTCAAGCTAGCAGTCAGTCCCAGCAATTGCCTAATTTTTATATGCTGTGCTCAGTAGCCACTTTATTAGGTGCAGCAGTAGTACCCGGTGTGGTTTTCTGCTTCTGTAGCCCATCCACTTCATGGTTCGACATGTTGTGCATTCAGAGATGCTCTTCTACACACCACTGTTGTGGTTATTTGAGTTACTGTCAGCTTTCTGACAGCTTGAACCAGTCTGGCTATTCTTATCTAACCTCTCCCATTAACAAGGTGTTTTTCACCCACAGAACTGCCACTCACTGGATGATTTTTATTTTTCACACCATTCTCTGTAAACTCTAGAGACTGTTGTGCGTGAAAATCCCAGGAGATCAGCAGTTTCTGAGATACTCAAACCACCCTGTCTGGCACCAACAATCATTGCACAGACAAAGTCACTTAGATCACATTGCTTCCCCATTCGGATGTTTGGTCTGAACAACAACTGAACCTCTTGACCATATCTGCATACTGAGTAACCTCGGTTACTCAGACCACATTTCTGTTATGCTAATCCCAGCATACAGACCGCTCGTCAGGCGCTCCAGACCAGTTCAGAAACGGGAAAACCTGGCCAGCAGGAGCCATCTCTGCTCTTCAAGACTGCTTTGAGCACACTGACTGGCACATGTTCAGGGAGGATGCAACTGATGGCGACTCTACCAACTTAGAGGAGTGCACGGTATCGGTGACTAGCTACATCAGCAAGTGCATCAGTGACGTCACTGTGTCCAAGACCATCACTACACGCGCTAACCAGAAGCCATGGATGACTGGGGAGGTGTGTGCGCTGCTGAGGACCCATGACTCTGCCTTCAGAGCAGGCAATAAGGCAGCCCTAACAACAGCAAGGGCCAAACTGTCCCGGGCCAGCAGAGAGGCAAAGCATGCACATGCTCAGTGAATCCACAGCCACTTTCAGGACAGCGGCGACACAAGGCGCATGTGGAAAGGCATCCAGGACATCACCAATTACAGGACAACATCACCTGACTGTGCAGGTGATGCCTCCCTCCCAGATGTGCTGAACAACTTCTACGCCCGTTTTGAGGCAGAAAATGATGTGGTGGTGAGGAAGACCACTCCTCCTCCCAATGACTGGGTGCTGTGTCTTACCGTGGCTGATGTGAGGAAGACTATGCGGGGTCAGCCCACGGAAGGCTGCTGGACCAGACATCATCCCTGGCAGAGTGCTCAGAGGATGTGCAGACCAGCTAGCAGATGTTCTCACTGACATCTTCAACATCTCCCTGAGCAGCGCCATCGTTCCAATGTGCTTCAAGGCCGCCACCATTGTCCCCGTGCCGAAGAAGTCTTCAGTGCTCTGCCTCAATGACTACCGTCCCGTTGCACTTACATTCATCATCATGAAGTGTTTCGAGAGGCTTGTCATGAGGCATATCAAGACCCTGCTGCGCCCCTCACTGGAGCCCCTGCAGTTCGCATATCGTCCCAACCGCTCAACAGATGACGCCATTGCCACCACCCTCCACCTGGCCCTAACCCACCTGGACAAAAAAGACATACGTTCGAATGCTGTTCATAGACTTCAGTTCAGCATTCAACACAATCATCCCTCAGCACCTAATTGGAAAGCTGAAACTGCTGGGCCTGAACACCTCCCTCTGCAACTGGATCCTAGTCTTCCTGACTGGGAGAACTCAGTCAGTCCGGATCGGGAGCAGCATCTCCAACACCATCACACTGAGCACGGGGGCCCCCCAGGGCTGCATGCTCAGTCCACTGCTGTTCACTCTGCTGACCCACGACTGTGCTGCAACACACAGCTCGAACCATATCATCAAGTTCGCTGATGACACGACCGTGGTGTGTCTCATCAGCAAGAACGACGAGTCAGTAACAGAGAGGAGGTGCAGTGGCTAATGGACTGGTGCAGAGCCAACAACCTGTCTCTGAATGTGAACAAAACAAAAGAGATGGTTGTTGACTTCAGGAGGGCTCGGAGCGACCACTCCCTGCTGAACATCGACAACTCCTCCATTGAGATTGTTAAGAGCACCAAATTTCTTGGTGTTCACCTGGCGGAGAATCTCACCTGGTCCCTCAACACCATAGCCAAGAAAGCCCAGCAGCGTCTCTACTTTCTGCGAAGGCTGAGAAAAGTCCATCTCCCACCCCCCACCCTCACCACATTCTACAGGGGTTGTATTGAGAGCGTCCTGAGCAGCTGCATCACTGCCTGGTTTGGGAATTGCGCCGTCTCGGATCGCAAGACCATGCAGCGGATAGTGAGGTCAGCTGAGAAGATCATTGGGGTCTCTCTTCCTGCCATTACAGACAGTTACACCACACGCAGCATCCGCAAAGCTAACAGTATTGGGAAGGATCCCATGCACCCCTCACACAAATTCTTCTCCCTCCTGCCATCTGGCAAAAGATCTTGAAGCATTCGGGCTCTCACGACCAGACTGTGCAGCAGTTTCTTCCCCCAAGTCATCAGACTCCTCAATACCCAGAGTCTAGACTGACATCTACATCATTTATTATTATATTGTAATTTGTCCTCTACTGTGCCTATTGTCTTGTTTATTAATTATTGTACTGTCCTGCACTGTTTTGTGCTCTTTATCTAGTCTTGAGCAGGTCTGCAGTCTAGTGTAGTATTTATGTTGTTTTATGTAGTTGAGTGCAGCCTTGAGTTGTCTCACATAGTTTTGTGTTGTTTCATGTAGCACCAGTGTTCCTGGAGGAACGTTGTTTCTATTTTGCCTGTTTTACTGTGTATTGTACCAGCAGTTTATGGTCGAACAGACAATAAACTTGACGTGACTTAATGCATTGAGTTGCTTGATTGTATGAATCAGCAAGTGTACCAAATACAGTGGCCACAGAGTCGATGCAAGGATTAGCTCTGTCAGTGGTGTGAGTGACAGTTCTTGAAGTTTACCATTTGTATTTTCCAGACTGTCTTCAATGAACAGATTGACCTGATACGGAATGGAGCAAAGCTCAGTAACATGCCGCAGGTTCCGGTCCTGCTGCCTCCATCCCAGTCAGAATTCATGGTGAGCACTGAGCACTAAATGCTTGTACCCTTTCCAATGTTAATGATGTTTTTTCAGCAAGGAAAGGGATTTTTGAAAAGTTAAGGTGGTTTATTTGAAATGCTGAAAAATAACTGCACTGCACTGGTCAGGAGGTAAAACCAGCCAAGTTGTCACTGGCACCAGACAAACCTTATTCGGTGGGGGGGGGGGGGGGGTAGTGTGAGTGTGTGTGTATGTGTGTCCACACTTCCACACCTCATAACTACACTGACACACTCCTCCTAAGTCCCTCAACATCCCCTTCATCCCCCATTCAGTGTCAATTCGCACTGACACTCCACACCTCATCCCTACACTGACACACTCCTCTCCACAGTCCCTCACCACCCCCTCCATCCCCATTCACTGACACTCCACACCTCATCCCTACACTGACACACTCCTCTCCAGTCCCTCATCACTCCCTCCATTCTCCATTCACTGTCACGCCACACTGACACTCCACACCTCATCCCTACACTGACACACTCCACTCCACAGTCCCTCATCATCCCCTCCATCCCCCATTCACTGTCATTTCACACTGACACTCCACACCTCATCCCTACACTGACACACTCTTCTCCACAGTCCCTCATCACCCCCTTCATCCGCATTCACTGTCACTCCACACCTCATCCCTACACTGACACACTCCTCTCCACAGTCCCTCACCACCCCCTCCATCCTCCCCATTCACTGTCACTTCACACTGACACCATACCTCATCCCTACACTGACACACTCCTCTCCACAGTCCCTCACCACCCCCTTCATCCCCCATTCACTGTCACTCCACACCTCATCCCTACACTGACACACTCCTCTCCACAGTCCCTCACCACCCCCTCCATCCCCCATTCACTGACACTCCACACCTCATCCCTACACTGACACACTCCTCTCCACAGTCCCTCACCACCCCCTCCATCCCCCATTCACTGTCACTCCACACCTCATCCCTACACTGACACACTCCTCTCCACAGTCCCTCACCACCCCCTCCATCCCCATTCACTGTCACTTCACACTGACACTCCACACCTCATCCCTACGCTGACACACTCCTCTCCACAGTCCCTCACACCCCCTCCATCCCCCATTCACTGTGACTCCACACTGACACTCCACACCTCATCCGTACACTGACACACTCCTCTCCACAGTCCCTCATCACCCCCTCCATCCCCCATTCACTGTCACTCCACACCTCATCCCTACACTGACACACTCCTCTCCACAGTCCCTCACCACTCCTCCATCCCCCATTCACTGTCACTCCACACCTCATCCCTACACTGACACACTCCTCTCCACAGTCCCTCACCACCCCCTCCATCCCCCATTCACTGTCACATCACACTGACACTCCACACCTCATCCCTACACTGACACACTCCTCTCCACAGTCCCTCACCACCCCCTCGATCCCCCATTCACTGTCACTCCACACTGACACTCCACACCTCATCCCTACACTGACACACTCCTCTCCACAGTCCCTCATCACGCCCTCCATCCCCATTCACTGTCACTCCACACTGACACTCCACACCTCATCCCTACACTGACACACTCCTCTCCACAGTCCCTCACCACCCCCTCCATCCCCATTCACTGACACTCTACACCTCATCCCTACACTGACACACTCCTCCCCACAGTCCCTCACACCCCCTCCATCCCCCATTCACTGTCACTCCACACCTCATCCCTGCACCGACACACTCCTCTCCACAGTCCCTCACCACCCCCTCGATCCCCCATTCACTGTCACTTCACACCTCATCCCTACACTGACACACTCCTCTCCACAGTCCCTCACCACCCCCTTCAGCCCCCATTCACTGTCACTCCACACCTGATCCCTACACTGACACACTCCTCTCCACAGTCCCTCACCACCCCCTCGATCCCCCATTCACTGTCACTTCACACTGACACTCCACACCTCATCCCTACACTGACACACTCCTCTCCCCAGTCCCTCACACCCCCTCCATCCCCCATTCACTGACACTCCACACCTCATCCGTACACTGACACACTCCTCTCCACAGTCCCTCACCACCCCCTCCATCCTCCCCATTCACTGTCACTTCACACCTCATCCCTACGCTGACACACTCCTCTCCACAGTCCCTCACACCTCCTCCATCCCCCATTCACTGTGACTTCAGACTGACACTCCACACCTCATCCCTACACTGACACACTCCTCTCCACAGTCACTCACCACCCCCTCCATCCCCCATTCACTGTGACTTGAGAGTGACACTCCACACCTCATCCCTACACTGACACACTCCTCTCCACAGTCCCTCATCACCCCCTCCATCCTCATTCACTGTCACTTCACACCTCATCCCTACACTGACACACTCCTCTCCACAGTCCCTCACCACCCCCTCCATCCCCCATTCACTGTCACTCCACACTGACACTCCACACCTCATCCCTACACTGACACACTCCTCCCCACAGTCCCTCACACCCCCTCCATCCCCCATTCACTGTCACTCCACACCTCATCCCTACACAGACACACTCCTCTCCACAGTCCCTCATCAACCCCTCCATCCCCATTCACTGTCACTTCACACCTCATCCCTACACTGACACACTCCTCTCCACAGTCCCTCACCACCCCCTCCATCCCCCATTCACTGTCACTTCACACCTCATCCCCATACTGACACACTCCTCTCCACAGTCCCTCACACCCTCTCCATCCCCCATTCACTGTCACTCCACACCTCATCCCTACACAGACACACTCCTCTCCACAGTCCCTCACCACCCCCTCCATCCCCCATTCACTGTTACTTCACACTGACACTCCACACCTCATCCCTACACTGACACACTCCTCTCCACAGTCCCTCACACCCCCTCCATCCCCCATTCACTGTCACTCCACACCTCATCCCTACACAGACATACTCCTCTCCACAGTCCCTCATCAACCCCTCCATCCCCATTCACTGTCACTTCACACCTCATCCCTACACTGACACACTCCTCTCCACAGTCCCTCACCACCCCCTCCATCCCCCATTCACTGTCACTTCACACCTCATCCCCATACTGACACACTCCTCTCCACAGTCCCTCATCACCCCCTCCATTCTCCATTCACTGTCACACCACACTGACACTCCACACCTCATCCCTACACGGACAAACTCCTCTCCACAGTCCCTCACCACCCCCTTCATCCCCCCATTCACTGTCACTCCACACCTCATACCTACACTGACACAGTCCTCTCCACAGTCCCACACCACCCCGTCCATCCTCCCCATTCACTGTAATTCCACACTGACACTCCACACCTCATCCCTACACTGACACACTCTTCTCCAGTCTCTCACCACTCCTTCATCCCCCCATTCACTGTCACTCCACACCTCATCCCTACACTGACACACTCCTCTCCACAGTCCCACACCACCCCCTCCATCCCCCATTCACTGTCACTCCACACTGACACTCCACACCTCATCCCTACACTGACACACTCTTCTCCACAGTCTCTCACCACCCCCTCCATCCTCCCCATTCACTGTCTCTTCACACCTCATCCCTACGCTGACACACTCCTCTCGACAGTCCCTCACCACCCCCTTCATCCCCCCATTCACTGTCACTTCACACCGTCACTCCACACCTCATCCCTACACTGACACACTCCTCTCCACAGTCCCTCACACACCCTCCATCCCCCATTCACTGTCACTTCACACCGTCACTCCACACCTCATCCCTACACTGACACAATCCTCTCCACAGTCCCTCACCACCCCCTCAATCCCCCATTCACTGTCACTCCACACTGACACTCCACACCTCATCCCTACACAGACACACTCCTCTCCACAGTCCCTCACCACCCCCTCCATCCCCCATTCACTGTCACTTCACACCTCATCCCCATACTGACACACTCCTCTCCACAGTCCCTCATCATCCCCTCCATTCTCCATTCACTGTCACACCACACTGACACTCCACACCTCATCCCTACACTGACACACTCCACTCCACAGTCCCTCACCACCCCTTCACCCCCATTCACTGTCACTCCACACCTCATCCCTACACGGACAAACTCCTCTCCACAGTCCCTCACCACCCCCTTCATCCCCCCATTCACTGTCACTCCACACCTCATACCTACACTGACACACTCCTCTCCACAGTCCCTCACCACCCCCTCCAACCCCATTCACTGTCACTCCACACTGACACTCCACACCTCATCCCGACACTGACACACTCCTCTCCACAGTCCCACACCACCCCCTCCATCCCCCATTCACTGTCACTCCACACCTCATCCCTACACTGACACACTCCTCTCCACAGTCCCACACCACCCCGTCCATCCTCCCCATTCACTGTAATTCCACACTGACACTCCACACCTCATCCCTACACTGACACACTCTTCTCCAGTCTCTCACCACTCCTTCATCCCCCCATTCACTGTCTCTTCACACCTCATCCCTACGCTGGCACACTCCTCTCCACAGTCCCTCACCACCCCCTCCATCCCCCATTCACTGTCACTTCACACCTCATCCCCATACTGACACACTCCTCTCCACAGTCCCTCATCACCCCCTCCATTCGCCATTCACTGTCACACCACACTGACACTCCACACCTCATCCCTACACTGACACACTCCTCTCCACAGTCCCTCACCACCCCCTCCATCCCCCATTCACTGTCACTCCACACCTCATCCCTACACTGACACACTCCTCCCCACAGTCCCTCACCACCCCCTTCATCCCCATTCACTGTCACTCCACACTGACACTCCACACCTCATCCCTACACTGACACACTCCTCTCCACAGTCCCTCACCACCCCCTCCATCCCCCATTCACTGTCACTTCACACCTCATCCCCATACTGACACACTCCTCTCCACAGTCCCTCAACACCCCCTTCATCCCCCCATTCACTGTCACTTCACACTGACACTCCACACCTCATCCCTACACTGACACACTCCTCTCCACAGTCCCTCACCACCCCCTCCATCCCCCATTCACTGTCACTCCACACCTCATCCCTACACTGACACACTCCTCTCCACAGTCCCACACCACCCCCTCCATCCCCCATTCACTGTCACTCCACACTGACACTCCACACCGCATCCCTACACTGACACACTCTTCTCCACAGTCTCTCACCACCCCCTCCATCCTCCCCATTCACTGTCTCTTCACACCTCATCCCTACACTGACACACTCCTCCCCACAGTCCCTCACACCCCCTCCATCCCCCATTCACTGTCACTCCACACCTCATCCCTACACTGACACACTCCTCTCCACAGTCCCTCACCACCCCCTCCATCCCCCATTCACTGTCACTCCACACCTCATCCCTACACTGACACACTCCTCTCCACAGTCCCTCACCACCCCCTTCATCCCCATTCACTGTCACTCCACACTGACACTCCACACCTCATCCCTACACTGACACACTCCTCTCCACAGTCCCTCACCACCCCCTCGATCCCCCATTCACTGTCACTTCACACTGACACTCCACACCTCATCCCTACACTGACACACTCCTCCCCACAGTCCCTCACACCCCCTCCATCCCCCATTCACTGACACTCCACACCTCATCCGTACACTCACACTCCTCTCCACAGTCCCTCACCACCCCCTCCATCCTCCATTCACTGTCACTTCACACCTCATCCCCATACTGACACACTCCTCTCCACAGTCCCTCATCACCCCCTCCATCCCCCATTCACTGTCACTCCACACTGACACTCCACACCTCATCCCTACACAGACACACTCCTCTCCACAGTCCCTCACCACCCCCTCCATCCCCCATTCACTGTCACTTCACACCTCATCCCCATACTGACACACTCCTCTCCACAGTCCCTCATCACCCCCTCCATTCTCCATTCACTGTCACACCACACTGACACTCCACACCTCATCCCTACACTGACACACTCCACTCCACAGTCCCTCACCACCCCTTCACCCCCATTCACTGTCACTCCACACCTCATCCCTACACGGACAAACTCCTCTCCACAGTCTCTCACCACTCCTTCATCCCCCCATTCACTGTCACTCCACACTGACACTCCACACCTCATCCCTACACTGACACACTCCTCTCCACAGTCCCTCACCACCCCCTTCATCCCCCCATTCACTGTCACTTCACACCGTCACTCCACACCTCATCCCTACACTGACACACTCCTCTCCACAGTCCCTCACCACCTCTCCATCCCCCATTCACTGTCACTCCACACTGACACTCCACACCTCATCCGTATACTGACACACTCCTCTCCACAGTCCCTCACCACCTCTCCATCCCCCATTCACTGTCACTCCACACTGACACTCCACACCTCATCCGTACACTGACACACTCCTCTCCACAGTCCCTCACCACCCCCACCATCCCCATTCACTGTCACTTCACACTGACACTCCACACCTCATCCCTACACTGACACACTCCTCCCCACAGTCCCTCACCACCCCCTCGATCCCCCATTCACTGTCACTCCACACCTCATCTCTACACTGACACACTCCTCTCCACAGTCCCTCACCACCCCCTCCATTCTCCATTCACTGACACTTCACACTGACACTCCACACCTCATCCCTACACTGACACACACCTCTCCACAGTCCCTCACCACCCCCTCCATTCTCCATTCACTGACACTCTACGCCTCATCCCCACACTGACACACTCCTCTCCACAGTCCCTCATCACCCCCTCCATCCCCCATTCACTGTCACTTCACACTGACACTCCACACCTCATCCCTACACTGACACGCTCCTCCCCACAGTCCCTCACCACCCCCTCCATCCTCCCCATTCACTGTCACTTCACACCTCATCCCTACGCTGACACACTCCTCCCCACAGTCCCTCACACCCCCTCCATCCCCCATTCACTGTCACTCCACACCTCATCCCTACACTGACACACTCCTCTCCACAGTCCCTCACCACCCCCTCCATCCCCCATTCACTGTCACTCCACACCTCATCCCTACACTGACACACTCCTCCCCACAGTCCCTCACCACCCCCTTCATCCCCATTCACTGTCACTCCACACTGACACTCCACACCTCATCCCTACACTGACACACTCCTCTCCACAGTCCCTCACCACCCCCTCGATCCCCCATTCACTGTCACTTCACACTGACACTCCACACCTCATCCCTACACTGACACACTCCTCCCCACAGTCCCTCACACCCCCTCCATCCCCCATTCACTGACACTCCACACCTCATCCGTACACTCACACTCCTCTCCACAGTCCCTCACCACCCCCTCCATCCTCCACATTCACTGACACTCCACACCTCATCCCTACGCTGACACCCTCCTCTCCACAGTCCCTCACACCTCCTCCATCCCCCATTCACTGTGACTTCAGACTGACACTCCACACCTCATCCCTACACTGAAACACTCCTCTCCACATTCCCTCACCACCCCGTCCATCCCCCATTCACTGTGACTTCAGAGTGACACTCCACACCTCATCCCTACACTGACACACTCCTCTCCACAGTCCCTCATCACCCCCTCCATCCCCATTCACTGTCACTTCACACCTCATCCCTACACTGACACACTCCTCTCCACAGTCCCTCACCACCCCCTCCATCCCCCATTCACTGTCACTCCACACCTCATCCCTACACTGACACACTCCTCTCCACAGTCCCTCACCACCCCCTTCATCCCCCCATTTACTGTCACTTCACACCTCATCCCTACACTGACACACTCCACTCCACAGTCCCTCACCACCCCCTCCATCCCCATTCACTGTCACTCCACACCTCATCCCTACACTGACACACTCCTCTCCACAGTCCCTCACCACCCCTCCATCCCCCATTCACTGTCACTCCACACCTCATCCCTACACTGACACACTCCACTCCACAGTCCCTCACCACCCCCTCCATCCCCATTCACTGTCACTCCACACCTCATCCCTACACTGACACACTCCTCTCCACAGTCCCTCACCACCCCCTCCATCCCCCATTCACTGTCACTCCACACCTCATCCCTACACTGACACACTCCTCTCCACAGTCCCTCACCACCCCCTTCATCCCCCCATTTACTGTCACTTCACACCTCATCCCTACACTGACACACTCCACTCCACAGTCCCTCACCACCCCCTCCATCCCCATTCACTGTCACTCCACACCTCATCCCTACACTGACACACTCCTCTCCACAGTCCCTCACCACCCCCTCCATCCCCCATTCACTGTCACTCCACACCTCATCCCTACACTGACACACTCCTCTCCACAGTCCCTCACCACCCCCTCCATCCTCCCATTCACTGTCACTTCACACCTCATCCCGACACTGACACACTCCTCTCCACAGTCCCTCACCACCCCCTCCATCTCCCATTCACTGTCACTTCACACCTCATCCCGACACTGACACACTCCTCTCCACAGTCCCTCACCAGCCCCTCCATCCCCCATTCACTGTCACTCCACACCTGATCCCTACACTGACACACTCCACTCCACAGTCCCTCACCACCTCCTTCATCCCCCATTCACTGTTACTTCACACTGACACTCCACACCTCATCCCTACACTGACACACTCCTCTCCACAGTCCCTCACCACCCCCTCCATTCTCCATTCACTGACACTTTACACCTCATCCCTACAATGACACACTCCTCTCCACAGTCCCTCACCACCCCCTCGATCCCCCATTCACTGTCACTTCACACTGACACTCCACACCTCATCCCTACACTGACACTCTCCTCCCCTCAGTCCCTCACACCCCCTCCATCCCCCATTCACTGACAGTCCACACCTCATCCGTACACTGACACACTTGTCTCCACAGTCCCTCACCACCCCCTCGATCCCCTATTCACTGTCACTTCACACTGACACTCCACACCTCATCCCTACACCGACACACTCCTCTCCACAGTCCCTCACCACTCCTCCATCCCCCATTCACTGTCACTCCACACCTCATCCCTACACTGACACACTCCTCTCCACAGTCCCTCACCACCCCCTCCATCCCCCATTCACTGTCACTCCACACTGACACTCCACACCTCATCCCTACACTGACACACTCCTCTCCAAAGTCCCTCACCACCCCCTCGATCCCCCATTCACTGTCACTCCACACCTCATCCCTACACTGACACACTCCTCTCCACAGTCCCTCACCACCCCTTCACCCCCATTCACTGTCACTCCACACCTCATCCCTACACGGACAAACTCCTCTCCACAGTCCCTCACCACCCCCTTCATACCCCCATTCACTGTCACTCCACACCTCATACCTACACTGACACAGTCCTCTCCACAGTCCCACACCACCCCGTCCATCCCCATTCACTGTAATTCCACACTGACACTCCACACCTTATCCCTACATTGACACACTCTTCTCCACAGTCTCTCACCACCCCTTCATCCCCCCATTCACTGTCTCTTCACACCTCATCCCTACGCTGACACACTCCTCTCCACAGTCCCTCACCACCCCCTCCATCCCCCCATTCACTGTCACTTCACACCGTCACTCCACACCTCATCCCTACACTGACACACTCCTCTCCACAGTCCCTCACACCCCCTCCATCCCCCATTCACTGTCACTTCACACTGACACTCCACACCTCATCCCGACACTGACACACTCCTCTCCACAGTCCCTCACCATCTCTCCATCCCCCATTCACTGTCACTCCACACCTGATCCCTACACTGACACACTCCTCTCCACAGTCCCTCACCACCTCTCCATCCCCCATTCACTGTCACTTCACACTGACACTCCACACCTCATCCCTACACTGACACACTCCTCCCCACAGTCCCTCACACCCCCTCCATCCCCCATTCACTGTCACTCCACACCTCATCCCTACACTGACACACTCCTCTCCACAGTCCCTCACCACCCCCTCCATTCTCCATTCACTGACACTCTACGCCTCATCCCTACACTGACACACTCCTCTCCACAGTCCCTCACCACCCCCTCCATTCTCCATTCACTGACACTCTACGCCTCATCCCTACACTGACACACTCCTCTCCACAGTCCCTCACCACCCCCTTCAGCCCCCATTCACTGTCACTCCACACCTCATCCCTACACTGACACACTCCTCACCACAGTCCCTCACCACCCCCTCGATCCCCCATTCACTGTCACTTCACACTGACACTCCACACCTCATCCCTACACTGACACACTCCTCCCCACAGTCCCTCATCAACCCCTCCATCCCCATTCACTGTCACTTCACACCTCATCCCCATACTGACACACTCCTCTCCACAGTCCCTCACACCCTCTCCATTCTCCATTCACTGTCACTCCACACTGACACTCCACACCTCATCCCTACACTGACACACTCCTCTCCACAGTCCCTCATCACCCCCTCCATTCTCCATTCACTGTCACACCACACTGACACTCCACACCTCATCCCTACACTGACACACTCCACTCCACAGTCCCTCACCACCCCTTCACCCCCATTCACTGTCACTCCACACCTCATCCCTACACGGACACACTCCTCTCCACAGTCCCTCACCACCCCCTTCATCCCCCCATTCACTGTCACTTCACACTGACACTCCACACCTCATCCCTACACTGACACACTCCTCTCCACAGTCCCTCACCACCCCCTCCATCCCCCATTCACTGTCACTCCACACCTCATCCCTACACTGACACACTCCTCTCCACAGTCCCACACCACCCCCTCCATCCCCCATTCACTGTCACTCCACACTGACACTCCACACCTCATCCCTACACTGACACACTCTTCTCCACAGTCTCTCACCACCCCCTCCATCCTCCCCATTCACTGTCTCTTCACACCTCATCCCTACGCTGACACACTCCTCTCGACAGTCCCTCACCACCCCCTTCATCCCCCATTCACTGTCACTTCACACCGTCACTCCACACCTCATCCCTACACTGACACACTCCTCTCCAGTCCCTCACACACCCTCCATCCCCCATTCACTGTCACTTCATACTGACACTCCACACCTCATCCCTACACTGACACACTCCTCTCCACAGTCCCTCACCACCCCCTCGATCCCCCATTCACTGTCACTCCACACCTCATCCCTACACTGACACACTCCTCTCCACAGTCCCTCACCACCCCCTCGATCCCCCATTCACTGTCACTTCACACTGACACTCCACACCTCATCCCTACACTGACACACTCCTCTCCACAGTCCCTCACCACCTCTCCATCCCCCATTCACTGTCACTCCACACTGACACTCCACACCTCATCCCTACACTGACACACTCCTCTCCACAGTCCCTCACCACCCCCTCCATCCTCCATTCACTGTCACTTCACACTGTATACCTGCACTGACACAATCACTGTCCTCTTGTGTTTCATTTCCCCTGCTGCTGCCTCGAAGATAACATTTTGTCAGGAGTCACTTTGTCAGTTTATCCTTCCCTGTCAGTTACCTTCTGTCCACCAGGAACTCCTGCACCTCGTGTCAGTTTATGTCCCTGCATTCAGTGTGTTTTATGTGTCCTTGTCTTTTGCGTTTTATAGGATTCGTTTTACATGTATATTAATTGGGATTATTGTGGTTGTTGTGTTTCTGTGCTGCATCAGACTGGAGTAACAATCATTTCATTCTCTTCTATACTTGTGAACTGAAGAATGACAATAAGCAATCTTGAGTCTCAAAGTTTCACTGAGTGACCACTTAATCCGTTATACCTGTACGTCTGCTTGTTGATGCCAATATCTAATCAGCCAATCATGTGGCAGCAAATCAATACAGAAAATCCTGTAGACCTGGTGAAGAGGTTCAGTTGCTTTTGAAACCAAATATCAGAATGGGGAAGAAATGTGATCTAAATGACTTTGACTGTGGAATGATCATTGGTGCCAGTCAGGGTGGATTGAGTATCTCAGAAATTGCTGATCTCCTGGGATTTTCATGTACAAACCCCTTTTCCAGAAAAGTTGGGATATTTTCAAAAATGCAATAAAAACAAAAATCTGTGATATGTTAATTCACGTGAACATTTATTTAACTGACAAAAGTACAAAGAAAAGATTTTCAGTAGTTTTACTGACCAACTTAATTGTATTTTGTAGATATACACAAATTTAGAATTTGATGGCTGCAACACACTCAACAAAAGTTGGGACAGAGGCATGTTTATCATTGTGTTACATCACCTTTCCTTTTAATAACACTTTTTAATCGTTTTGGAACTGAGGATACTAATTGTAGTAGATTTGCAATTGTAAATTTTGTCCATTCTTGCTTGATATAAGACTTCAGCTGCTCAACAGTCCGTGGTCTCCGTTGTCTGATTCTCCTCTTCATGATGCACCATACATTTTCAATAGGAGATAGATCTAGACTGGCAGCTGGCCAGTCAAGCACACGCACTCTGTGTCTACAAAGCCACGCTGTTGTAGCCTGTGTAGAATGTGGTCTGGCATTGTCCTGCTGAAATAAGCATGGACATCCTGGGAAGAGACGTCGCCTTGATGGCAACGTATGTCTCTCTGAAATCCTAATATACGCCTCAGAGTCAATGGTACCTTCACATACATGCAACTCACCCATGCCGTGGGCACTGATGCACCCCCATACCATCACAGATGCTGGCTTTTGCACCTTTCGCTGATAACAATCAGGATGGTCGTTTTCATCTTTGGCACAGAGAACTCGACGCCCATTTTTTCTGAAAACTAGCTGAAATGTGGACTCATCTGACCACAGCACACGGTTCCACAGTCTTTCGGTCCATCTGAGATGAGCTCGGGCCCAGAGAACTTGCCGGTGTTTCTGCATAGAGTTGATGTATGGCTTCCTCCTTGCGTAATACACTTTCAAGTTGCATTTCTGGATGCAGCGACGGACTGTGTTAAGTGACAATGGTTTACCGAAGTACTCCCGAGCCCAGGTGGCTATAATTGTCACAGTAGCATGACGGTTTCTTTAGCAGTGCCGCCTGAGGGCTCAAAGATCACTATTACCCCCCCCCCCCTTTAAATGCTGCTGAGTTCCTCCAGCATTATGTCTGTATAGCTATCTTAATGTTTGCCTCCCCCAAAAGGAAAATGAAGGGTGCTATAGAGTGGCAAAGAAAGACCTTCCATTCCTATATGCTGGAGAGGTGTGACACAGGGAGATGGAGCAAGGAGAGTTGAAACTCTTTTTTAATGGACTGCTATGGAGGTCAAGTCATTGGATATATTGAAAGTGGAAGTTGATAGGTTCTTGATTAGTAAGGGTATCAAAGGTTATGGGGAGAAGGCAGAGGAATGGGGTTGAGAGGGAAAAAAATCAACCATGATGAATGGTGGAGCAGACTCAATGGGCTGAGTGACATAATTCTTCTCCTATGTCTAATGGTTTTGTGGTATTTTGGTAATTTCAATTTCATTTATTGTCTTATGTATATTTTCTCAAGTTTCCAAAATGGACCTGTTGGAGGGTGCGATACATGTTAAACCAATTGCCAATCTACTGTACCAAGTGGACCCCAAAGACCCTGTGGTGTTCTTTCACAGGAGAAGAGAAATTTTTTTTCTCAGCATCCAGGCCAATATCTGTCCCATGCTCAGGATTAATAGAAACATTCAACAGGTCAGGTAGCATCTGTGAAGAAAGTTTCAGGTCTATAACTTTTCATTAAAACTGAGAGAAGATATTCATTAGACTTTCCAGTCCCTTCACAGTTGGTATTACCTTGTGTTTTTCAGTCCGCACCCTATCAGACTTTCCTTTTATTTCTTTTTCCTACCCATCACCTCCCTCTGGTTCCCTTTCTCCTTCCTTTCTTCAATGGCCCACTGTCCTCTCCTATTAGATTCCTTCTTCATCTATCACCTCCCAGTTTCTTACTATTGCTCTTTCCCCCTCTGCTGTCCTTCCCTTGTAACTAACAACTTTTATCTCAAGCATTTCTCAGTTAAGGTTTAAAAGCTGTTCACTGTAATAGGTGGTTCATTTCTGTAAAAGATTTTCAGTAGTTTTACTGACCAACTTAATTGTATTTTGTAGATATACACAAATTTAGAATTTGATGGCTGCAACACACTCAACAAAAGTTGGGACAGAGTTAAAATAAGATTGAAAAGTGCACAGAATATTCAAGTAACACCAGTTTGGAAGACTCCACATTAAGCAGGCTAATTGGTAGTAGGTGAGGTATCATGACTGGGTATAAAAGTAGCGTCCATTAAAGGCTCAGTCTCTGCAAGCAAGGATGGGTCGTGGCTCACCCCTTTGTGCCAAAATTCGTGAGAGAATTGTTAGTCAGTTCAATAGGAACATTTCCCAATGCAAGATTGCAGAGAATTTAGGTCTTTCAACATCTACAGTACATAATTTTGTGAAAAGATTCAGAGAATTCAGAGACATCTCAGTGCGTAAAGGGCAAGGTCGGAAACCACTGTTGAACGTGCGTGATCTTCGAGCCCTCAGGCAGCACTGCCTAAGAAACCGTCATGCTACTGTGACAATTATAGCCACCTGGGCTCGAGAGTACTTCGGAAAACCATTGTCACTTAACACAGTCCGTCGCTGCATCCAGAAATTCATCTTGAAACTGTATTACGCAAGGATGAAGCCATACATCAACTCTATGCAGAAACACCGGCGAGTTATCTGGGCCCGAACTCATCTCAGATGGACCGAAAGACTGTGGAACCATCAAGGCGACGTCTCTTCCCGGGACATCCATGCTTATTTCAGCAGGACAATGCCAGGCCACATTCTGCAGGGGCTACAACAGCGTGGCTTTGTAGACACAGAGTGCGTGTGCTTGACTGGCCTGCTGCCAGTCCAGATCTATCTCCTATTGAAAATGTATACGCATCATGAAGAGGAGAATCAGACAACGGAGACCACGGACTGTTGAGCAGCTGAAGTCTTATATCAAGCAAGAATGGATAAAATTTCCAATTGCAAATCTACTACAATTAGTATCCTCAGTTCCAAAACGATTAAAAAGTGTTATTAAAAGGAAAGGTGATGTAACACAATGATAAACATGCCTCTGTCCCAACTTTTGTTGAGTGTGTTGCAGCCATCAAATTCTAAATTTGTGTATATTTACAAAATACAATTAAGTTGGTCAGTAAAACTACTGAAAATCTTTTCTTTGTACTTTTGTCAGTTAAATAAAGGTTCACGTGAATTAACATATCACAGATTTTTGTTTTTATTGCATTTTTGAAAATATCCCAACTTTTCTGGAAATGGGGGTTTGTACAACAGTCTCTAAGAGATGACAGAGAATGGTGTGAAAAACACAGAAAAAAAACTCTCCTTGTTAACGTCTTTACACCTTGTTAATCAGAGAGGTCAGAGGAAAATAGCCAGACTGGTTCAAGTTGATAGGAAGGTGTTAGTAACTCAATTAAGTACGTGTTCCAACAGTGTTGTGCAGAAGAGCATCTCTGAACATACAATGTGTCGAACCTTGAAGTGGATGGGTTACAGCACCAAAAGAGCGCATCGGGTTCCACTCCTATACCAAATAAATTGGCCACTGAGTGTATATATAAGTGCCCTGTACATGATGATTTTGTCAGATGTTTGAATTTTTCTCAAGAATATTTTTAACAACTCTCCTTCAGCTCATTTACCTGGCAAAACAGAAGGAGCTTTTGGCTTCCAGTAGCTTTCCTGTAAATAACAACAGTCAAGGAACATCATCACTGTCTGCATTTCCACCAGGAATGACTCCATTGAACAATCAGCTTGGAATAACACAGGTAGGCAACACCATTGTGGAACTTCTCATCTTTCACAAGAAATCTTTGGAATGCCCAGTGTTCCATTGGGTAAGAGTGATGTGCTTGGCTCTTTGGCACAAAACATTTCTCTCCTTAAACCTCCATGCCCTGCATCAGTATTTTGAGGTGGTGAGGTTAGCGTAATGCTATTACAGTTCTTGAGACCCAGGTTCAATTCTTCAATTACCTGTATGGAGTTTGTATTTTCTCCCCTTGATCACATGGGTTTCCTCAGAGTGCTCCAGTTTCCTCCCACAATACGTACGGGTTAGTAGGTTAATTGCTCACATGGGTATAATTGGGCACAGCAGGCTTATTGAGCTGGGCGGGCCTGTTACTGTGTTGCATCTTTAAAAATAATTTAGCCTTGTATTGTACTTGTCAGCCATTTGATTCTTTCACTGTACTGAGTATATTTCTGCTGGCTGCTGGAATTACACGATAGTTACAAGTTTGGTGTAGCCTAGTTTTCCTTGGAATAGTTATGTACAGCACAGAAGAATACTTTCCAGCCTTTTTATCTGCATTGACAATCCCCTTTCTAACTCTAGTCTCTCATGCTGGAGCTGGAGCACAACCTTGCTCCTTGCTTAACCCTGTTATATCAGTGTCATTGCACTCTGTAGACAGACTGCCCTTCATTGTCTTTCTCCTGGTTAAGTTGGGTTTTCATGCTTTGTAAAGTTTGGCCATTGTGCAGTCAAACCCAGTGAGCTTTTCCGATGAATGTTGTACCTCAACAGTTTCAACAACTGCCTGTGAAGTAGTACCTGTGAAGCAGTCTGGACAGGATATGTGGAAGATAAGTCAGAGGGTCAGGTGAAAGGTGTATGTGCTTTCTCTCCATTGCTGCAACATGCTGCTCACCAAAGCCCAGGAATGAAAAAGGTGACAGAAATTGGTGGATACAGCTCAGTCAATCACAAGTAAACCCCTCCCCACCACTGAGCACGTTTATAAGGATCGCTGCCACAAGAAACCAGCATCCATCATCAAGGACTTCCACCTTCCAGGCCATGCTCTCTTGTCATTATTAATATTGGGCAGGAGGTACAGGAACCTTAGGTCCCACAACACCAGGTTTAGGAACAGTTATTTCTCTGCATCTGTCAGGTTCCTGAACCAGTGTGGATAACTTCGCTCACCACAACACTGAATGATTCTACAACCTACAGACTCACTTTCAAGGACTCTTTGCTACTTTCTTCTCAATATTACTTTTTTGTACAATTTGTCTTCTTTTGCACATTGCTTGTTTCTCAGTAAAAACACAAAATGCTGGCAGAACTCAGCAGGCCAGACAGCATCTATGGGAGGAGGTAGTGACAACGTTTCGGGCCGAAACCCTTCATCAGGGTCGAAACGTCCTCCCATAGATGCTGTCTGGCCTGCTGAGTTCTGCCAGCATTTTGTGTTTTTATTTATTTCCAGCATCTGCAGATTCACTCGTGTTTGCTTGTTTCTCAGTCTTTGTTTATGTATAGATTTTCGTAAAATTCTACTTTAAATGCCTGCAAGTAAATGAATTTCAGGGTTGTATATGCTAATGTGTATGTACTAAGGTAATAAATTTGCTTTGAACTTTTGTATAAACTTTTCCAGAGATCAATGTCACCTGGATTATCATCACAGCCTTCGTCTCTTGTTCCAGCCAATTCCAGTCAAGCAGGAACCACCCAAAATCACCTGGAACGCCTTCTCGACAAACTGACTGAGTTGTTCCCACAACATAACAGGTAACCATTAGGAAGGTTTAACTTTTGCAAAGTACTGTATTTGTCAACCTGGAGTGGAGAGCAAGTTTGTAAATTTGGTAGGAGCAAAGAATGTTGGGAATGGTAAGGGTGAAGCACTGCGGGTGGGGTGTGGTCAGGTGGCAGAGAAGGAGTGCCAGGGGCAGGAGGTGGTGGGGGTCCAGGTGCACCCCGCCCTGAGACACCAGGCAAGGATATTTGATTCCAAACCATTGGTTTATTGATCATTGCAGAATGTTGCTCTGGTGCATCCCGCTCCCTTCCCCCTTTCCCAACCATGATTCCACTCTCCCTGTTCCCTTCCCACTCTCAGTGCACTATAGAGACCCAAATCAGAGTCAGGTTTATCATCACTCACATAAGTCATGAATTTTTTTTATATATGTGCAGCAGCAGTACAGTGCAATGCATAAAATTACTGCAGTACTGTGCCAGTGGAGGGTCTCAAAAATCTTGGAATTCCTGAAATCAAGAGAGGCATTATGTAAATTCAGTTTAAAATATTGCATTTGACCTTTACTGTGTCCCTCGTGATGTCAACAGGGTGTCAGTTCTAATTCTCCTAGATCTAAGTGCTGCCTTCAACATAATTATCCTAGATCACCTTGAGAACTGGGCTGACCTCTTCCGCCATGTCCTAAATTCTTTTTGCTCATCTATCTTAGAGAAAATGTTTTTGTCTGTCTTGGAGACCAGTATTCTAGGAGATGCAGTGTACCTTTTGGTGTTGTCTTGGCCCCTTACTCCGCTCCTTATACATGCTCCTCTTAGGAGACGTCATTAGAGAGCATAATTTTCATTTCCACAGTTATACAGATGACATGCAATTGTACATCTCGGTTGAGCCTGATTATGATAACACCCTGTCTTCTCTGACTTCTGATGTGGCTGCAATAAACAAATGGATGAGCAATAACTTCCCAAAACTAAATGAAGATAAAACTGAAATACTTCTGGTTGGTCTCAAAGCCAAAAGAGAGAAACTTCTGGATAAACTTGAGAACTTGGCTCCCCTTGTAAAATCATAAGTAACAAGCTTGGGTGTTATCCTTGATTCAAGATTTGAATTTTAAAACCCACATAAAGAAAGTGACCAGGGTAGCATTTCTATACTTATTGCAAAGGTACATTCATTTCTATCATGTCTTGATGCTGAAACGAATTCACGCCTTTATATCGAATAGACTAGATTACTGCAATGCTGTCTTTACTGGCCTTCCAAAGCAATCTATTGACAAACTTTTAACTCATTCAGAATGCTGCTGCTAGATTCTTAACTAAAACCAGGATAACAGAACATCTCACTCCTGTGCTAGCTACTCTGTGTTGGCTTCCTGTATCTTTTAGAATTGATTTTAAAGTTCTCTCACTTCCTTTTAAAGCTCTCAATGGTCTGGGACAAGAGTATATCACAGAATAGTTTTTGTTTTGAATACTGCTTAAGCTCTCAGGTCTTCTTTTGCCAGTCTCATAAGTTTAAGCAATCTCAGAAGATAATTGGCAGATCAGCTTTTTTGAACTAAGCCCTTAAAATTAAGATGGCGCTCTACGGAAGGCAAATGACAGCTTACTGGTGGTTCGAAGGGCAAGGAAGTCAATTTAAAACATTATTAATAACACCATTTCTGAAGTAAATTGTGGTAAACTGTCATCATGAACAATATAGGGGTGAGCAACGTTGAAGCAGGGATGTGCCATACTGGTGTGTTGCAAAATTGATACAGATGGCGTTGGAATGAGCGACTCGGAGAGGAGGAGTCATGACAGAGGAGCTTCGATGCCCATCCAACTAACCTGGCATGTGAGGTTGGATCGCTCTAAGCACCGAGCTGATTTGGGGAGGTTTAGAACGGCGTTGGGCTGGCTGGCGTGCTCTAGGCCCAGAGTGTTAAGCTGCAGCGAGGCCCAAGTCCTAGTGTGAGGCATGATCTGCTGTTTGGGCAATTTAAACACTGGCCCAGAAAGACTGGAAAGGCAGGGTGTCAGGACTGGGGGCAATAGTCAGGCCGATTTTGCTTGGTCTCCTGCGATGTTCACTCCTCTCTCTCTCTAATGCTGAGGCTGTGAGACTGCTCTAGCTACTTTGCTTTGTGGCAATTTGCCCCACTGATATGATGAACTGAGACAAAGGCTTTGGGCCTACTCCAGGGATTTAATCTGAGGACTCAGTTTGGTTCAAGTTACTGTGCTCGCTTCTATTGTTTACAAGATTTGGTTTTTTTTCTTTTTTCTCTGCACATTGGGTGTTGGTCTTTTTTTTAAATTAGGTTCTTTCAGATTTCTTGCTTTGTGGTTGTGACAGATCTCAAGGTTGTGTAATTTATCCACTCTTTGATAATAAATGTACTTTAATCTTGAACTGTGGAACTCAATACCTAAAACAATAAGGAATGCAGGCTCAGTTAACTCTTTTAAATGACAACTCAAAACCTATTTATCTAACCTTACTTTTAACAAACATTTTTGTCTTTTATTTTCATGTTTGCAGTTTATCCCATTGTAAAGCACTTTGTCTATATCATCTGTATGAAAAATACTCCATAAATAAAGTTATTAGTGTTATTATTGTTTATTATAATACAGTCCTCAGTCTCCTACGCTCCAATGAATGAAGTCCTAGCCTGCTCAATCTCTCCCTAACTCAACTCCTGGCAAAATCTTTGTAAATATTTGCACACATTCCAGTTTAAATTCTCTAAGTTCATTTTTTAATATGTTGACTGAATATCAGGTAGGTTTTTTTTACACAGAGTGGTGGGTACCTTAAGTACCTGCCAGTGGTGGTGGTAGAGATTAATACATTTTAGCGATATTTAAGAAACTCTTAGGTAGGCACATGGATGATAGAAAAATGAAGGGTTATGTGGGAGAGAAGGCTTAGATTGTTCTTGGAGTAGGTTTAGAGGTCAGCACAATATCATTAGCAGAAAGGCCTGTACTGTGCTGTAATATTCTATGTTCTATTCTATTTAATGACACCAGAACAACAGCAGAGTGAAGCAGCACACAGAATGCTGGAGGAACTCATCAAGTCACGTTTAGCGCCCTGAGTTCCTCCAGCATTTTGTTGTTCCTCCAGTGATGTCTTGCTAATAGATGCAGAGAGAATCCAACCCCTGTGTTTGGTGATGTCCCCACCCAGCAGTTGTTGGTCTGGACTAACTTCCTGCATTGTCTCTGGTAGGGACATGATGATCGTCTTTCTACGGCAGGTCCGGATGATGAACAATAACTCCTTGTCTGGACTATCCTTTGAACAGATCATCAGTCAAGTATCAGCCCTTATCAAGAACCATCAGCCACACCTTGGGGTGAGTGTAAAGTTCTTTTTTCAGTCCTGTTACTGCTTCATAATGTGTCTATGTTTATTCTGAAGGGACTTGGGAGCCCTTGTGCAGGAATCCCTAAAGGTTAATTTGCAGGTTGAGTCTGTAGTGAGGAAGGCAAATGTAATGTTACCATTCATTTTGAGAGGACTAGAATTTAAAGCAAGGATGTAATGTTGAGGTTTTGTAAGGCACTGGTCAAAGTTCATTTATTATCAAAGTATGTATATCATATACAACCTTAAGATTAGTCTTCTTGCAGGCAGCCACAAAACAAAAAAACAATAGAATTCATGGGAAAAAAGCAACACTACAAAGACATACACTCAACATGCAAAAAACAGAAAGAACAGATGAGCTAACAATCTAAGAGCAAACAAACAATCCACAGAACATGAAACACGAAGTGCCCGTAAGTAAGTCCACTGCCACGGAGACAGGTCAGTGCTGCAGCTGGTCCAGAAGCCTGATGGCTGCAGGCCGCAGCTGCAGAGACAGGTTCAGCACTGAGGCTCTGGGCTGGTACTTGCTGGAGTTTAGAGGAAGGAGGAGGATCTCATTGAAGCTTACTGAATATTGAAAGGCCAAGATAGTGGATATGGAGAGGATGTTTCCTATAGTGGGGAAGCCTAAGACCCGAGGGCACAGCCTTAGAATAGAAGAATGTTCTTTTAGAATAGAGATAAGCAGAAATTTATTTAGCCAAGGGGTGGTGAATCTGTGGAATTCATTGCCACAGATGGCTGTGGAGGCCAAGTCATTGGGTATATTTAAACTGGGGTTGATAGGTTCTTGATTAGTCAGGGTGTGAAAGGTTACAGGGTAAAGGCAGGAGAATGGGGTTGAGAGGGAAAATAAATCAGCCATGATGGAATGGCAGAGCAGACTCGATGGGCCTAATGGCAAAATTTGCTCCGAATGGTTTTCACCTTGATTGATACTAGAGAGAATTAAGAGTGAATTGACATACTGACAAGATCTGTGTGTTATGATTAGTTTCTTCATTATCTTGTCATTGGATTTCAGTTAATAGTTTTGAATTCCTTGTTTTTCCTCACAGAATGTAAATCTGGACTTTGTAAGCCTGCCTGCTGATCCATCAATGGCTACTTGGAGGAACGTCTCAAAAGATCCCCAGGTTAGCCAACTCAGATTTATGACTGGTATTTCATATCAGAGTGGAATTGGCACTGAACCTGGGCATCAGGTATGCTACATATGCCCAGAGCAAGAGTGGCAATGGAGTAATAAGATTAAACATTTTACTGAGTCATGTTAGCCACGGTACACACAGGGCAACTTATCTTGTGAGCAATGAAGTGGGTCTGCCGAGATGAAAACATGCATACTCAAAAGCCTGCACAAAAAGAGGGGCAAAATCGATGTATTGTGCGATCAACTGGCTGCATACACACTTGCCACATTCTCACAATTGATCTGATACATTTCAAGGTATCCTTGGGCTGTTGTCACTTGATTCCTCTCTGTAACCCAACTAAAGTTCAAAGTATATTTATTATCAAAGTACATATATGTCACCATGTACAACTCTAGTAGACATTCATTTTCTTGCGGGCATACTTAGTAAATACACAAAACACAATAGAATCAACGAAAGATTGCACACAACAGGACGGACAAACAACCAACACAAAATGCTGGAGGAACTCACCAGGCCAGGCAGCATCTGTGGAAAAGAGTAAACAGTCGATGTTTTGAGCTGTTGCCTGGATTGGGGAGTTTGCCTTATGAAAACAGGTTGAGTGAACTTGGCCTTTTCTCCTTGGCGCGACGGAGGATGAGAGGTGACCTGATAGAGGTGTATAAGATGATGAGAGGCATTGATCGTGTGGATAGTCAGAGGCTTTTACCCAGGGCTGAAATGGTTGCCACAAGAGGACACAGGTTTGGTTTAAGGTGCTGGGGAGTAGGTACAGAGGAGATGTCAGGGCTAAGTTTTTTACTCAGAGAGTGGTAAATGCGTGGAATGGGCTGCTGGCAATGGTGGTGGAGGCGGATACGATAGGGTCTTTTAAGAGACTTGGATAGGTACATGGAGCTCAAAAAAATAGAGGGCTATAGGCAAACCTAGTAATTTCTAAGGTAGGGACATGTTCGGTACAACTTTGTGGGCTGAAGGGCCTGTGTTGTGCTGTAGGTTTTCTATGTTTCTATGACCTCCTTGCTCTCCTTGACCAGGCTAAGGTCATCGAGCTGCATCTCCAGTTCCCTAATGCGGCCCCTTAGGAGTTGCAGCTCAACACACCAGTTGCAGATACGGCCGGCTGGGAGACTCCAGGACCTCCCACATCTGACACCAAGCACAGAACACCAGCCTCACACACATACTTCCTCCTTTCTGCAGTTAATACAGGTAGACCTCCCTTGCCTCGTCCTGTTACCACCTAAGCCCATTGTTGAGCCAAAACCCTATTACTCTGCTGCCCGCTGGATATGGCAGTCTTCTTTTTAAACCTTTCGTGCTCTACTGGCTGACATCATGCGCCTACACAGTCTTGCCTCTCTTTTACCCCATGTAGTAAAAACTGCCTTCGCTCCCGAAATCAGCCGTTCACTCGCAGCCTTCTGGCTTCAAATCAAAAACCGTTTGAGATTCCTTGCCTTTTTAAACCTTTCGTGCTCTACTGGCTGACGTTACGCGCTTGCACAATCTTGCCTCTCTTTTAACCCGTGTAGTAAAAACTGCCTTCGCTCCCGAAATCAGCTCTTCACTCACAGCCTTCTTGCTCCGAAATATACATGAGGAGAAAAAATCTTTACGTTATGTCTCTGAGACTATGTCCACACTACACTGGATAAATCCGTAACAGAAGCTTTTTCTCTTCGTTTTTACCCTCCGTCCACACTAAACCAGCTTTTCCTCCCCCGAAACTGGAGCTTCTCAGAAACACTTTCCAGGGTGTGTAATTTTGAAAATGATGCTTGGGCAGATCAGTGTGGACAGGGTAACCGGAGAAATCTGTAAACGCTGTCAGATGACAGCGCACCATTTCATTGTTTTCTTGAACGCAACCTAAAAATTTCAGAACAGACGGCAATGAGACTGAAGCCAAAAGAGTTAGAAATGTACTCACCAAATACTTTGACCCATTACTGAATAAATAAGTATACTCACTTTGCTCTGTTTTCTGTCCTTGCTCGTATGAAGGTGGTTTGCCTATTTATGCAAGTACTTCTCTGACAATAGATGTGTAACAGCCTAATGTAACATTGTATGGAAATACAAGTTAACACTGATGCAGACATGTTTTATACATTTAACAAGGGGCTTTATTAATGCAACAGAGTTAGTCAGTTATTCAATGTTCGTCATCAGCCAGGTCATACTGTCAGTTGCCTCCATACGTTTCAGTATTTGTTTTTTCTTTTAAGTCCTCCTGTGCGAGAGCCAACAGCTGCCCGTCATTTAAGTTTTTGTAGTCTGTAACTGAACAAACATGCACTGCCTTTCACAGCGAGATTCAACACCAAACCATGTCGCTTGTTTTCAGAAGATGTGTCCTGCGCATGCGCAGTAGGAGGAAATTCGCCGAAATATCCGTTTCAGTGTGGACAGAAATATTTTAAAAAACACATAGTGTGGACTCCTATCGTTTTTATGTGAAACCGGCATTTTCAAAATTATCCGGTCTAGTGTAGATGTAGCCTTAATGTGCAATGTGAAGCAAGAGAAGATGTTGCTCATCAAAAAGAAAGATTAGCCCGATGTCTTGTAGCCATAACAAAGAAGTGCTGATGGCATCAATTTAAGTCTTTGGGTGAGTGTGCAGGAAGGCATGAATAGATAAAAGAGAGGACACTGCTTTGGCAAATGCAAGCAATGCTGCTAAATATGGATAGAACATTAAGAGGAGAATTCTGAAATAAAAGCTCACTGCCAAAATGGTCAGTTGACACAAGAGCATCAAAATCAGATCTATTAGCACTGACTTAGGTTAGATGAAATTTGTTTTGTGGCAGCAGTACAATGCAAAGACATAAAATTAATATAAATAACAAAAACAAATAGTGCAAAACAAAAAGAAATCATGAGATAATGTTCATGGGCTGTTCAGAAATCCAACAGTGGAAGGGAAAAAGGAGACATCCAAGGTTGAGAAATACAGTTCTTTAAAGGTAGAGATAATCCATCAGAAAGTTAAAATAATCTCCAGTCTTACTGCGTAAAATATAAAGGTTTAAAGGCATTGTTTATAGTCATGAGATTGTGAGTGGCATGGTAGCATTATTCACTGGAATTTAGAAGATTGAGGGGGGATCTTATTGAAACGTATAAAATTCTAAAGGGATTGGACAGGCTAGATGCAGGAAGATTGTTTCCGATGTTGGGGAAGTCCAGAACGAGGGGTCACAGTTTAAGGATAAAGGGGAAGCCTTTTAGGACCGAGATGAGGGAAAACTTCTTCACACAGAGAGTGGTGAATCTGTAGAATTCTCTGCTACAGGAAACAGTTGAGGCCGGTTCATTGGCTATATTTAAGAGGAAGTTAGATATGGCCCTTGTGGCTAAAGGGATCAGGGGGTATGGAGAGAAAGCAGGTACAGGGTTCTGAGTTGGATGATCAGCCATGATCATACTGAATGGCGGTGCAGGCTTGAAGGGCCGAATGGCCTACTCCTGCACCTATTTTCTATATTTCTATAGCAGCTAGTGTAACATTTTTCAGTGCCACTGACAACGGTTCAAATCCCACTGCTGTCTGTAAGGAGTTCATATGTTCTCTCCATGACTACGTGAATTTCATCTGGGTGCTCTGGTTTCCTCCCACATTCCAAAGGGTTAGAGTTGGTCAGTTGTGGGCATGCTATATTGGTGCTTGAAGCGTGCCGGATGTATTGGTCAACAACGCAAATGCCAAGTTCAGTGTATGTTTCCATGTTTTGATGTACATATGACAAATAAAGTTAATCTTTAATCACTAGACCAAAGGCGTTGCTATCCAGAGGTTAGGGACAGACAATAATTTCTGGCTTTGCCATGATGTGTCAATAAACATACAGTCAGCTGATGCAGGATAGGTAGAAGAAGCCAAATGTCTTTTGTTCAGGAATTTGCACGATCCAGTCTTGTAGGAATTATCCTTTGGTGCCTGCCTTATACTTTCCTTGCTTCCCAGAAGGAGGAGGAAGAATCATGTGTCATTTGCCAGGAAGAATTAACCAGCAATCGTCTTTTTGTGATGAAGTGTGGGCACAAATATCACCGAGAGGTAACTGATTGTTTCATTTTTCCTTTTAATATTTCATTTAATTTGTGGGACAATTTGATTGGTAGATCTCACATTGATGCTTGACTGAAAGGTGGAAACTTTGACTGGTCCATCACAGTGAGTCCAGGTAGATAATTCAACTATGGCTGTAACCACAATCCTGCTAATGTAAACCTCCACATGACTACATTTGGTGAGCAGAAGTGTCAACACTTCTCCTTTAAAGTTGACTCATCTTCCAACATTCACTGTCTCTTCATGTGAGTGGCTGTGAAGCAAATGCATCCAGACCTGAAGAAAACTCAATTCATATGGATGTGCTACAGATCATAAGACCATAAGACAGAGAAAGCAGAATTAGGCCATTCAGCCCATCAAGTCTGCTCTGCCATTCCATCATGGCTGATCCTGGATCCTACTCAACCTCATACACCTGCCTTCTCACCATATTCTTTGATGCCCTGACTGATCAGGAAACAATCAACTTCTGCCTTAAGCATACACATGGACTTGGCCTCCACCGCAGTCTGTGGCAGAGCATTCCACAGATTCACTACTCTCTGGCTAAAAATAATTCCTCCTTAGCTCTGTTCTAAAGGGTCGCCCCTCAATTTTGAGGCTGTGCCCTCTAGTTCTGGATACCACCACCATAGGAAATATCCTCTCCATATCCACCCCATCTGGTCCTTTCAGCATTCACTGGCAGCCAACCAGAAAAGCCCCCTTTTATTCCCACTCACTGCCTCCTGCCTGACAGCCATTCTGCTATCCATACCAGTATCTCTCCTGTAAAGCTGTAGTATTTTATCTTGCTAAGCAGCCTCATGTGTGGCACCTTATCAAATGCCTTCTGAAAATACAAGTAAATGACATCCACTGTCTCTTCTTTGTCCACCCTGCTTGTTACTTCCTCAAAGAACTTTAACAGACTTGTCAGGCAAGATTTCCCTTCACAGAAACCATGCTGACTTTGACATATTTTATCATTAGTCTCCAAGTACCCCAAACCCTCATCCTTAATAAAGGACTCCAACACTTTCCCAACCACTGAGATTAGGCTAACTGGCCAATAATTTCCTTTTTTCTGTCTTCCTCCCTTCTCAAAGAACGAACTGACATTTGCAATTTTCCAGTCCTCCAGGACCATGCCAGAGTCAAGTGATTCTTGAAAGATCATGACCAATGCATCCGGTATCTCTTCAGCAACCTCTCTCAGGACTCTGGGATGTAGTCCATCTGGTCCAGGTGACTTCTCTACCTTAAGACCTCTCAGTCTGCCTTGCACTTTTTCTTTTGTAATAGCAATGGCACTCACTCCTGCTCCCTGATACTCACAGACCTCTGGCACACTGCTAGTGTCTTCCATAGTGAAGACTGATGCAGAGTATTTACTAAGTTCATCTGCCATTTCTTTGTCCCCCATTACTACCTCACCAGCATCATTTTCCAGTGGTCCAATATCAACTCTCACCTCCCTTTTACTCTTTTTATAATTGAAAAAACTTTTGGTATCCTGCTTTATACTATTGGCTAGTTTGCACCCATATTTCATCTTTTCCCTTCTTATAGCTTTTTTAGTTGCCTTTTGTTGGATTTTAAAAACTTCCCAATCATCCAATTTCCCACTAACTTTTGCTACCTTATATGCCCTTTCCTTGGCTTTTATGTAGTCATTAACTTCCTTTTTCAGCCACAATTGCCTAGCCTTGCCAGTTGAGAAATACTTCTGTGGGACATATCTCATATCTTCCCTGTGCTTTGTGAAGTACTCCCAGAAACTTCAGCCATCTCTGCTCTGCTGTCATCCCCCACCAGTATCCCTCTCCAATCCACCTGGGCAAGCTCCTCTCTCATATATCTGTAATTCCCTTTATTCCATTGCAATACTGATACATGTAGTTTATGCTTCTCCCTCTCAAATTGCAATATGAATTCAGTCATATTATATATCACCATATAACAATTACAGCATAGAAACAGGCCATCTCGGCCCTTCTAGTCTGTGCCTAACGCTTACTCTCACCTAGTCCCACCAACCTGCACTCAGCCCATAACCCTCCATTCCTTTCCTGTCCATATACCTATCCAATTTTTTTTTAATGACAATACCGAACCTGCCTCTACCACTTCTACTGGAAGCTCGTTCCACACAGCTACCACTCTGAGTAAAAAAATTCCCCCTCGTGTTACCCCTAAACTTTTGCCCCTTAACTCTCAAACTCATGTCCTCTTGTTTGAATCTCCCAAACTCTGATTCTCTAAGGGACCAATTTTATCCCTCACTATCCTTTTGCTATTAATATAACTGTAGAAACCCTTTGGATTTATTTTCACCTTACTTGCCAAAGCAACCTTGTATTTTCTCTTAGCTTTTCTAATTTCTTTCTTAAGATTCTTTTTACATTCTTTATATTCCTCAAGCACCTCATTTACTTCATGCTACCTACGTTTACTGTAGATCTCTCTCTTTTTCTGAACCAAATTTCCAATATCCCTTGAAAACCATGGCTCTCTCAAACTTTTAACCTTTCCTTTCAACCTAACAGGAACATAAAGATTCTGTACCCTCAAAATTTCACCTTTAAATGACCTCCATTTCTCTATTACATCCTTCCCATAAAACAAATTGTCCCAATCCACTCTTCCTAAATCCTTTCACATATCCTCAAAGTTAGCCTTTTTCCAATCAAAAATCTCAACCCTGGGTCCAGTCCTATCCCTCTCCATAATTATATTGAAACTAATGGTATTGTGATCACTGGACCCGAAGTGCTCCCCAACACATACCTCTGTCACCTGACCTATCTCATTCCCTAACAGGAGATCCAACACTGCCCCTTCTCTAGTTGGTACCTCTATGTATTGCTGCAAAAAACTATCCTGCTCACATTTTACAAACTCCAAACCATCCAGCCCTTTTACAGAATGGGCTTCCCCAGTCTATGTGTGGAAAATTAAAATCTCCCACAATCACAACCTTGTGCTTACTACAAATATCTGCTATCTCCTTACAAATTTGCTCCTCCAATTCTCGCTCCCCATTAGGTGGTCTATAATACACCCCTATAAGTGTTACTACACCTTTTCCATTCCTCAATTCCACCCAAATAGCTTCCCTAGATGAGCCCTCTAATCTATCCTGCCAGAGCACCACTGTAATATTTTCTCTGACAAGCAACGCAACACCTCTCCCTCTTGTCCCTCCAATTCTATCACACCTGAAGCAACGAAATTCATGAATATTTGTTGCCAATCACACCCCTCCTGCAACCATGTTTCACTAATAGCCACAACCTCATATTTCCAGGTATCAATCCATGCTCTAAGCTCATCCACCTTTCTTACAATGCTCCTAGCATTAAAATAGATGCATTTAAAAAACTCTCCACCTCTTCCTCTCTGTTTATCCCTAACAGTGAAAGCAACTTTACTGTCTTCTTTTTCTTCCTTCTCCCATACATCTGTTCCTACACTCTGGTTCCCTTCCCCTCTTGTATCTAGTTTAAATCCACTGGAGCCTCTCTAGCAAACCTTCCTGCAAGAATATTTGTCCCCCTTCAGTTCAGATGTAAACCGTCCCACCGGAACAGGTCCCACCTTCCCTGGAAAACTGCCCAATTATCTATAAATCTGAAGCCCTCCCTCCTGCACCATGTCTTCAGCCACGTGTTGATCTGCGCTATCTTACTATTTCGAAACCCACCTGCACGTGGCACTGGTAGCAGTCCTGAGATTGCTATCCTGAAGGTCCTGTCCTTTAACTTGGCGCCTAGCTCCCTAAACTCACCTTTCAGGACCTCCTCACTCTTCCTACCCACGTCATTGGTCCCTACATGGACCACGACATCTGGCTGCTCACCCTCCCTCTTGAGAATACTGAGAACTCGATCCGAGATATCACGGACCCTGGCACCACCGAGGCAACAGACCATCCGGTATTCTGGATCTCTTCCACAGAATCTCCTATCTGTCCCCCTTACTATCGAATCCCCTATCACTACTGCTCTCCTCTTTTCCCTCCTTCCCTTCTGAGCTGAGGGTCCAGTCTCGGTGCCAGAGACGCAACCACTGCAACTTGTCCCTGGTAGGTCGTCCCCACCAACAGTATCCAAAATGGTATACTTATTATTGATGGGAACGGCCACAGGGGTGCTCTGCTCAGTCTGTCTAATCCCCTTCCCTCTCCTGACTGGAGGTAGTGATCATATTATGATCACTGCCTCCTAAGGGCTCCTTTACATTAATCATAAACAGAAGAGATTCTGCAGATGCTGGAACTCCAGAGCAACACACACAAAATGCTGGAGAAACTCAGCAGGTCAGGCAGCATCTTTGGAAATGAATAAACAGTCAACATTTTGGGTTGAGACCCTTCAACTGGACTGAAAAGGAAGAAGAAAGAAAACAGGCATCTTCATCATTTTGTATGTGTTTCTCTGGGTATGCTACAGTGAACATAGGACATAGAATATTACACCACAGCACAGGTCCTTCAGCCCACAATGTTGTGCTGACCTTAAGCAAACCCTATGATCAATCTAACCCTTCCCTCCTCCATAGCTCTCCATTAATCTTTCATCAATGTGCCTATTTAAGAGTCTCTTAACTGTCGCTAATGTATCTGCCTCTACCACCACCCCTGGCAGCAGGTTCCATGCACCCATCACTCTCTGTGGTTTAAAAAAAACATCTGACATCCTCCTCTGTACTTTTCAACAATCATCTTAAAAAGATGTCCCCTCGGATTAGCCAATATTAGAGATATTTATCCAGTAACCTAAAATTTGGGCACATTTTGCTTTGCCAAAGTGCCACCTATTGAGTTTTGAGCTTCCTTTGCACCACCTGGTCATTCATTTGATTTGCTCTGGATCCCCTCCAGCAGCTGCATAATGATTCTGGGTAGAATCAGATGTTACTCCTTCCCCTGCGACAGAAGCTGTTGTGGCTGTGATTAATGTATCCAACTCCCTCTTCACACAGTCCAGAACCAACTTAAAACTGGTGCATTTGCCATCTGAATCCTCAAAGTATGGGATTGTGAGAAAATGTCAGGTAATCTACCTTCTCTATACTGAGGGTAGTGAGTATGTGGAATGAACTGACAGAGGACATGGTCAAAGTGAGTAAAATTGAAACATTGAACACCAATTTGCATAGGTTCATGGAGGGGGAAAGTCTGTAAGGTTATGGGCCAAATGCCATACGTGCAAAGGTACCCTTTACCATGATGGCTAGTTGGACTGTTTAAACATGATCTTTTTCCAGAAATGTACTTTAATTAGGTACAGGATTAAAATTTGGTGTGTTTTCTTTTGCTACTGTAGCCCATCCACTTCAAGGTTTGATGTGTTGTGTATTCAGAGATGCTCTTCTGCACACCACTGTTGTAACGTGTGGTTATTTGAGTTACTGTCACCAACCTGTCAGCTTGAACCAGTCTGGCCATTCTCCTCCAACCTCTCTCATTAACGAAGTGTTTTCACCCACAGAACTGCCACTCACTGGATGTTTTTTGTGTTTTTCACATTATTCTCTGTAAACTCCAGAGACTGTTGTGTGTGAAAATCCCAGGAGATCAGCAGTTTCTGAGTTACGCAAACTGCCTTGTCTGGCACCAACAACCATTCCACGATCAAAGTTATTTAGATTTGATGTTTGGTCTGAACTACTGAACCTCTTGACCATGTCTGCATGCTCTTATGCATCAAGTTGCTACCACATGATTGACTGCATATTTGCATTAACGAGCAGGTGTACCTAATAAAGTGGCCACTAAGTGTATGTTGTAAAATACTTCACGTGCGTTTCTCCTCATTCTCACTGTAATTTTCCATGTTTCTGTTTGGACACAGTGCATCTCTTTGTGGTTAAAGGATCAGAAGACATGCCCAAGTTGTACATTGAGCTTTGCAACCTCCTTCTCGCAATCCTAATCATGTAGCAGGAATCCGTCACCCTTGACTGCAGGCTGGCCCATCTGGGGTCCATTCACTGGCCGTTGTTTTCCTGTGAATGTGATAGAAGCAATGCGGTTGCAAAGTTGCAGAGGAAGATAAGCATGATGCGTCACCAGCTGATGGATTAATTGGGACAAGTGTGCATCTCTGACTTGTTGACAAGTCCCTATCACAGGAGAGTCTACGCACTGCGATTATTTTCTGAATAGCATGCTGATTCCTTGACCATCCGAAGCATATTTTAATATGGGGGATGGAAAGTAATCGTTGGCAGTTCGATAATTAAAGGTTGTTGTAAGGTTCATTGTTGATTGGATGTTACATTCATTTTGTGCTGAGGTGGATCTGCTTTGTTTAAAAACCTCCTTCAGGAAGATGAGGTGGCAGTATTAAACCCGTTTCTACTTTTCTGCTCTGACCCAGTCACTCTATTTACATTGCATTAGCCTTCATTTACCAGAGGTAAAAATTATATTATATGTAATTATTTTTTACATATTTACATTTATCATCCAGGTTGTTTAATGAATTTGACACGTGATCATATTGAGATTTAATCCTGCTTAATTATATATACATAATTTTATATATATATATAATTATATATATGAACAGTAGGTTACCTTAACATGTTAAATCCACAACATTAAGACTGGCACAGATGCTCACAGCATGGCAAATTGAGTCAAAGGGCTTGTTCCCATAAGACTTGGAAGCAGAATTAGGCCATTCAGTTCATTGGGCATGCTCCCCATTCCGTGCTGTATGACTATAAAATGACCTATTATTGATGTTTAGACAATCCCAGTTGAAGCCCAGATTGGCCAACGTTGTTGCAAACTGGAATCACTCTTAGATCATCAAGTTTTTGAAAGCCCCATTCCCTGCCCTTTGCAGCAATATCAACTTTTATTCTAAAATACCAAAGGTCAAAATTTGCAAGTGCTGGAAGAGGGCCTGCAGAATTGCATTTCCTGTAGGCTCCAGGCAGCCACACTTAAAAACAAAATCTTCCAAATGAAAGCCGTGCAATTTCAAAGCTTCAATACTGAGTGCTCCCTTAGGTATTACAGGAACCAAACGCGGCAGTTCCATGTTCACCCTCCTTTTCACCCACCCCTCCCCCATCAGCACACTGAGGTCAAACAATGAACAAGTGGGTAAAATTTATTGATTACTGTTTACATTAAATGTTTTAAAAAGCCCTATTTGTGAATGACCCTGCCAAATACACAGAACAGTAAATGCTCAACTATACATTACTTAAAGTATTCTTTAAAAAGGGGAGATTAATTCCATCCAGAAGCCATACACTTAGCCATTCAGTTAAGAGAAGGAAGGGTCTCAGCCTGAAACGACAACTGTTTACTCTTTTCCATAGATGCTGCCTGGCCTGCTAAGTTGATCAAGAAATATAGGAAACAGTTATCTAAAAACAATCTTAACTTGCACTCCATTCAGGATAGGATCACATTCAGAATTATTATCACTGATAATTTGAACTCCACTAATTAATTAATCAATCAATAAATTAATCACTCAATTAATTGGTAACCATGAAAGTATCAGGTTCTTGTGAAAAGCGTCTGGTTCACTAATATCCTTCGAAGAGCAAATTGCCATCTTTACCTAAAATGACCAATTTTATAACCCTGATCCATAATTCCTTGAAAGTGGTGTCGTGGATAGATATAGTTGTGAAGAGAGCTTTTGGCACATTGGCCTTTATCAAGCAGACTACTGAGTACACAAGTTGGGATTTTATGTTGAAATTGTATAAGGCATTAGTGAGGCCTAATTTGGAGCATTGCGTGCAGTTTTGGTCACCTACCTACAGAAAAGGTATCAATAAGATTGAAAGAGTACAGAGAAAAGTTACAAAGATGTTGCTGGGACTTGAAGACCTGAGTTATAAGGAGAGGTTGAATAGGTTAGGACTTTATTTTCTGGAGTGTAGGGTAATGAGGGGAGATCTTGTTGGGGTATACGAAATTCTGAGGGTATTTAGGTTAAATGCAAGCAGGCATGTTTCCCCTGAGGTTGGGTGAGACTAGAAGACATGGGCTTAGGGTGAAAGGTGAAATGTTTAGAGGAAACAACTTCACTCAGAAGGTGGTGCCAGTGTAGAATGAACTGCCAGTGAGAGTGGTGGATGCAGGTTTAATTGCAACATTTAAGAGAAATTTGGTTAGGTACATAGATGGGAGGGGTATAGAGGGCTATGGTCTGGGTGCAGGTCAATGGGACAAGACACAGAAACAGGTTGGCATGAACTAGAAGGGCCAAATGGCCTGTTACTGTGGTGTAGTGTTCTTTAACTTCAGACTATCTGTATGCAGTTACTTATGAATATGCAATACAAATTTTGGCCACAAAGAGAAAAGGGGATAGTGTGAAAGAGTGAAGCATAGGAAGATGTTCAGTCTTGATCCTTCTGAATGGCAGAGCAGGCACAAGGAGCCAGGATTTCCTTTGAGCAACACACACAAAATGCTGGTGGAACGCAGCAGGCCAGGCAGCATCTACAGGAAGAAGTACAGTCAATTCTACTTCTTCCTATAGATGCTGCCAGGCCTGCTGCGTTCCACCAGCAGTTTGTGTGTGTTGCTTGAATTTCCAGCATCTGCAGATTTCCTCGTGTCAGGCTGTCCTTTGTTGTATTCTGACAGGGAGAGGAAGTGTCAGCATTCACACAAATTAGCCCAATTCAACATTTGTGTCAAACTTCACTCCCAGACCAGTTATAATCTCAATGTAAATATTCTCTTCTGGAAAGGTTCACCTGGATTATCCATGTGTCACCTCTTGTTGTAGAATGTAAATAGATCACAGATGATGGGAAAAACTGGAGATGAGTGGTGAGAGTTATTTGGATCCATCAGGGTGTAAACAGGGAATAAAGGAGCTGAGAACACAAAACTCAGCAATAGGGAACCACTATGGTAGCACGTAGATAACAGCTTACCAGCTCGTGTCAAATAGATTCTGTTTAAATCTAAACAGACACAAAATGCTGGAGGAACTCAGTAAGTCAGGCAGCATCTTTAGAAATTAATAAACAGTCAATGTTTCAGGCCAAAACTCTTCATTAGGACTGGAAAGGAAGGGAAGAGAGGGAGAGGAAGGAGTACAAACTGGCTGGTGATAATTGAGACCACAGGAGCTGAGCAGTGGGAGAAGGTGTCACTGAACTGTCAAAGAGAAGATTTAAATTTCTTCAGGATAGGCATACCTCAAAGAGATAGTGGGGCAGTAAATCACATACACAGGAGATTCTGAAGATGCTGGAAATCCAGAGCAACACACACAAAATGGTGGATTTCCAGCATTTTGCAGAATCTCTTGTGCTGATGACTGAGAGTCAGTAGGCTGTTCCATTGATCAGAGACATCTCTGGGGGTGGAGACAGTTGGTAAACTGAGGCCTAGGAGAAAGAATCTAGTAGATGAGTTCTATGTTGTTTGGAGTTAGAAGAATGAGATTACTGAGGCAAAATTCTTGTTAGAATGAGGACAATTTGTCTTAGAACCGGGGGCATGGGCTCTGAATAGGGAGTTGGAAGAGACAAATCAGTTTATATTGACTCAGGCATTTTCTTCACCACCTTAGGGATTCCCAAACGGCTGTACAGCCAATTAAATCATCTGTAATAGTTAAAGTGCACAGCAAGCTGCCAAAGTCAGCATTTTGAAGCTCCCATTGATCCATTTCCAAGTGATTGGGACAAATACTAAAAATTCAGCCACCCACTGAAGTGGACTGGGGCTCAGTTTTTTTAAAACCATTCAAGAGTCTGGCTCTCTCTCATTACTGCACATAGACAGTCTTTGAGGAAGGATGTGAACTCACTACCTTGAGTTAGAACTGAGAAGGTGACCTATTGAGCCACAGCCAACACTTGTAACTTCGGAATGGATAGGAAAGAATGGCCTTGTTCAAAGAGCAAGATGTGCAAGTCACATCTGGCAGTAGATCAGTGTGCAACAGACCAGTTCCACCATGAACTGTTCTGCCTGATGGTCACAATGCTGGGAGTGATACAAACACTGGATTATCAGGGACAGAAGCAAATGATTATGTACTACAGTTAGAGTCCAGTGGGGAGGATTTCTTTTAAAACAAATGGCTCTGCTGCACTATTGGTTTTAAGGTCTGCCAGAGATCTAGCTCACAAGTCGATTGATACCCTGCACCCTGATGAGAATTATCATTTTGGTGCAGGGAACTGAATCGGATGACTTTGCGTACAAGAGTGGCAAGTCAAGATACAGCACAGAAACAAGGTTCTTCAGCCCAATTGATCAGTGCCGACCAAGATTCCCATCTGTCCATGTCTGACTCATTTCTCTCTAAACCTTTCCTATCCAAATACCTTTTAAGTGTTAATGTACCCGCCTCAACCACTTCCTCTTGCAGCTCATTCCATATACTGACCACTCCCTGGGTGAAAAAAAATCGCCCTCAAATTCACATTAAGTCTCTCCTCTCTCACCTGAAATTTATGCTCTCTAGTTCTTAATTCCCCAATCCTGGGAAGAAGATTAAGCATTCACCATAATCTATGCCCCTCATCATTTGATGCACTTCTGCAAAATCACCCTTCATTCTCAACCTCTCTCCATAACTCAGTACCTTGTGTTTTGTTCATATTCGATTTTGTTGGGGAGGATTTCTAATAAAATGTAGGCTAACCAAGACACCCACTCAGGTTTATTGCATTGGCATGAGGTCTTCCACAGCCTTCCTGGTGTGAAGGAAATTATACTCTCCAGGCCAGATAAAACAGACCAGCAGCTGAAAAAATGTTACACACTATAAATTCAGTAACTTGCAGACATCTACATCACAAGAGATTCTGCAGATGCTGGAAATCTTGAGCAACACACAGACAAAATGCTGGAGGAACTCAGCAAGTCAAGCAGAATCCATGGCAAGGAATAAATGGTTGGTACTTTGGACTAAGACCAACACATTTCAGGTCCTGATGAAGGGTCTTGGCTTGATAAAAGATGGGCCAAGATCCGCATGTTTGAGAATCTTATTGTGAATGGGGACTTTGGGAAAAGGGTGAAGTGGTAAGCTTGTGATAGGACCCACTCCTTACAGACTCCAAGTAATGTTGTTGACAGAAGTGCACTCACTTAATGAACTTTTACCAACATAATCAAAGCATAAGGCTCTCTACTGGTGGAGCATTTCTAGATTTTCAATCTTCCTTCTTTGGAAGACGGCCCATCTTTGTCCGGATGTTCCTCAGCAGGAAGAAGGCCACGGTGGTGACAGCACACGTGAACTCAGCGATCCAGAATGCTGTGTTCCAGCTGTATTTCTTTGCAATCGTGCTGAACGGGAGGCCAGCCAGAAATCCTCCCACTGTGGGACACACAAGCAGGAATGGGTTGTCAATGAAGAAATACACCAACAGCGTCTCCAGTTCAAGTGTAATATAAAATCAGTTTGACTTGTATTTGCACTCCTGCTGAACAATGTAATACTGAACTGTCTTTCTGGTGTTTAGTGGCATTAGAGAGTATTGCAAGGTAGGACAAAGTTCTTTTACTTTGCACCCAATAATATGCTTTAATGGCTGACTAATTATGGATACACCACAATATGAGCTTCACTTACCACGTCAGCAGCTAGCCTATGAAATCTCTTTGGTGGCATTTTGTGCTTTGGACTCTTGCCCAGTTGTAATATTGATCAGGGAACCCTAACTACAATCAGCTATTCTATCAACCAGTTTGGACACTGTGTGGTCAAATGAGTGTGGACTGCAATACGTCGGTAACATTCTCAGTCAGAATACTGTGGGATCAAGTACCAGGCCAAAGATCCAAGGTCAAAAATATTAAGTGGCAACTGCTCTCCCCGTGACCACAAGCAGCTGCAGAGAGCTGCGAACACAGCTCAGCATGTCATAGGAACCAATATCCCCCCTCCTTGAACTATAGAACATTACAGCACAGAAACAGGCCTTTTGGCCCTTCTTGGCTGTGCCGAACCATTTTTCTGCCAAGTCCCACTGACCTGCACCTGGCCCATATCCCTCCATACACCTCTCATCCATGTACCTGTCCAAGTTTTTCTTAAATGTTATAAGTGAGCCCGCATTTACCACTTCATCTGGCAGCTCATTCCACACTCCCACCACTCTCTGTGTGAAGAAGCCTCCCCTAATGTTCCCTTTAAACTTTTCCCCCCTTCACCCTTAACCCATGACCTCTGGCCGATAAGTCAGCCCTCCTTATCCGTGGGTTCCGCATGCACGGATTCAGCCAACCGCGGATCGGGAAAACCCGAAGTTCTCTCTCCAGGACTTGTTGTTTGAGCATGTAGAGACTTTCTTCCTTGTCATTATTCCCTAAACAACGCAGTATAACAATTATTTACATTATATTAGGTATTATAAGTAATCTGGAGATGATTTAAAGTATACGAGAGGATGTGCATAGGTTTGGGAATCGAGGAAAAAAAACAGAAGTTTTTTATGTATCGAGGAAAAAAAACAAGGTATATCTGGTATTATTTAGCGTCAGTTAGTCAAACATTTTTCTTAGTATATAGTATATATTTTACCTTTCTATGCATATAAAACACTTAAGAAACGTCTGTATTTCAAAATTAAACCACTGCGTTGCTTAGTAATAATTGTAGTTTTCATCGGAGCAGGGCCTTTCACATACTCCATTATTTTCACTTTATCCTTTAAAATTGTTCCAATTGTTGACCGACTGTAGCCTAACGCTTTTCCGATGACTGATGGCGTTTCACCCCTTTCCAATCGCTTTATTATTTCCACTTTATTTTCAATCGTGATCATTTTCCATCAATGGGAACAGAAACACTGCGGTTTCAGCAGCTCTGCTGGGTCCTAAAGTCCACTGCACTGAAACAGGTTAAATAAGGGACTTGAGCATTCGTGTTTTTTTTGTATCCGCGGGGGGGGGGGGGGGGTCCCAGAACCAATCACCCACGAATAAGGAGGGCCGACTGTGCCACCAGGTTCAAGGACAGCTTCTACCCTGCTCTTGGAAGATTATTGAACGGTCCCCTAGTACAATAAGTTTGTCTCTTGACCTCATAATCTACAAACATTTGTACCTTGCACTATAAAGTCTGCCTTCACTGCATTTTCTCTGTAATTATAACTTAATTCTGTATTCTGTCATTGCTTTTCATAATACCACCTCAAAATACCATCATTGTGAAATTCTTTGTCTAAATGGCACGTTTTTCCTTGTACCTCCATCCATGCATCAATAATGAAACAACTGCAATTCCAAAATGGAGCTGAAAGCAAGTCCTCAAAACCTCTCTTTTAGATAAAAAGACCCAAAGGCACCAATTTGAAGAAGTGGCCTGGGGAGACAGGTGTGGGTAACAGTCAGGAGATGGAAGGGCAGGAGTCAGGTACTAGAGAGTACCCCAGTGGCTGTACCCCTTAACAATAAGTACTCCTGTTTGAGTACTGTTGGGGGGGGTGGGGGGGGGGGGAACAGCCTACCTGGGGGAAGCAACAGCGGCCATGCCTCTGGCACAGAGTCTGGCCCTGTGGCTCAGAAGGGTAGGGAAAGGAAGAGAATGGCAGCAGTAATTGGGGACTCTACAGTTAGGGAGACAGATAGGCGATTCTGTGGACACAGGAAAGAAACACGGATGGTAGTTTGCCTCCCAGGTGCCAGGGTCTGGAATGTTTCTGATCGCGTCCATGATATCCTGAAGTGGGAAGGAGAACTGCCAAAGGTCATGGTACATATTGGTACCAACAACATAGGCAGGAAAAGGGAGGAGGTCCTGAGTTTGGAAGGAAGTTGTGAAGCAGGACCACAAAGGTAGTAATCTCGGGATTACTGCCTGTGCCACGTGACAGTGATTATAGGAATAGAATGAGGTGGAGGATAAATGTGTAGCTGAGGGATTGGAGCAGGGGGCAGGGATTCAGATTTCTGAATCATTGGGACCTCTTTTGGGGCAGGAGTGACCTGTACAAAAAGGACGGGTTGCACTTGAATCCCAGGGGGACCGATATCCTGGCGGGAGGTTTTGCTAAGGCTATTGGGGAGAGTTTAAACTAGAATTGCTGGTGGGTGAAAACCAAACTGAAGAGACAGAGGAAGAGGTGGTTGGCTCAAAAATAGAGAAAGCTTGGAGACAGTGAGAGAGGTAGGATAGGCAGGTGATAAAGAATGGACACACTCAGACTGATGGTAGAGATATGTCTATTTTAATGCAAGGAGTATTATAGAACGTAGAACAGCACAGCACAGTACAGGCCCTTCGGCCCACAATAGACAATAGGTGCAGAAGTAGACCATTCGGCCCTTCGAGCCTGCACCACCATTTTGAGATCATGGCTGATCATCTACTATCAATACCCGGTTCCTGCCTTGTCCCCATATCCCTTGATTCTCCTATCCATAAGATACCTATCTAGCTCCTTCTTGAAAGCATCCAGAGAATTGGCCTCCACTGCCTTCCGAGGCAGTGCATTCCAGACCCCCACAACTCTCTGGGAGAAGAAGTTCTTCCTTAACTCTGTCCTAAATGACCTACCCCTTATTCTCAAACCATGCCCTCTGGTACTGGACTCTCCCAGCATCTGGAACATATTTCCTGCCTCTATCTTGTCCAATCCCTTAATAATCTTATATGTTTCAATCAGATCCCTTCTCAATCTCCTTAATTCCAGCGTGTACAAGCCCAGTCCCTCTAACCTCTCTGCGTAAGGCAGTCCGGACATCCCAGGAATTAACCTCGTGAATCTACGCTGCACTTCCTCTACAGCCAGGATGTCTTTCCTTAACCCTGGAGACCAAAACTGTACACAATACTCCAGGTGTGGTCTCACCAGGACCCTGTACAAATGCAAAAGGATTTCTTTGCTCTTGTACTCAGTTCCCTTTGTAATAAAGGCCAACATTCCATTAGCCTTCTTCACTGCCTGCTGCACTTGCTCATTCACCTTCAGTGACTGATGAACAAGGACTCCTAGATCTCTTTGTATTTCTCCCTTACCTAACTACACCGTTCAGATAATAATCTGCCTTCCTGTTCTTACTTCCAAAGTGGATAACCTCACACTTAGTCACATTAAACGTCATCTGCCAAGTATCTGCCCACTCACCCAGCCTATCCAAGTCACCCTGAATTCTCCTAATATCCTCATCACATGTCACACTGCCAATGTTGTGCCGACCCTCAAACTCTGCCTCCCATATAATCCTCTACCTTAAATTCCTCCATATACCTGTCTAGTAGTCTCTTAAATTTCACTAGTGTATCTGCCTCCACCACTGACTCAGGCAGTGCATTCCACGCACCAACCACTCTCTGAGTGAAAAACCTTCCTCTAATATCCCCCTTGAACTTCCCTCCCCTTACCTTAAAGCCATGTCCTCTTGTATTGAGCAGTTGTGCCCTGGGGAAGAGGCGCTGGCTGTCCACTCTATCTATTCCTCTTAATTCTTGTACACCTCTATCATGACTCCTCTCATCCTCCTCCTCTCCAAAGAGTAAAGCCCTAGCTCCCTTAATCTCTGATCATAATCCATACTCTCTAAACCAGACAGCATCCTGGTAAATCTCCTCTGTACCCTTTCCAATGCTTCCACATCCTTCCTATAGTGAGGCGACCAGAACTGGACACAGTACTCCAAGTGTGGCCTAACTAGAGTTTTATAGAGCTGCATCATTACATCGCGTCTCTTAAACTCTATCCCTCAACTTATGAAAGCTAACACCCCATAAGCTTTCTTAACTACCCTATCTACCTGTGAGGCAACTTTCAGGGATCTGTGGACATGTACCCCCAGATCCCTCTGCTCCTCCACACTACCAAGTATCCTGCCATTTACTTTGTACTCTGCCTTGGAGTTTGTCCTTCCAAAATGTACCACCTCACACTTCTCTGGGTTGAACTCCATCTGCCACTGCTCAGCCCACTTCTGCATCCTATCAATGTGTCTCTGCAATCTTCGACAATCCTCAACACTATCCACAACACCACCAACCTTTGTATCGTCTGCAAACTTGCCAACTTACCCTTCTACCCCCACATCCAGGTCGTTAATAAAAATCACGAAAAGTAGAGGTCCCAGAACAGATCCTTGTGGGACACCACAAGTCACAATCCTCCAATCCGAATGTACTCCCTCCACCACAACCCTCTGCTTTCTACAGGCAAGCCAATTCTGAATCCACCTGGCCAAACTTCCCTGGATCCCATGCCTTCTGACTTTCTGAATAAGCCTACCGCGTGGAACCTTGTCAAATGCCTTACTAAAATCCATATAGATCACATCCACTGCACTACCCTCATCTATATGCCTGGTCACCTCCTCAGAGAACTCTATCAGGCTTGTTAGACACGATCTGCCCTTCACAAAGCCATGCTGACTGTCCCTGATCAGACCACAGATCCTACCTCTAAGAATCTTTTCCAACAGCTTTTCTACCACAGATGTAAAGCTCACTTCTATAATTACCCAGACTATCCCTACTACCTTTTCTGAACAAGGGGGCAACATTCACCTCCCTCCAATCCTCCGGTACCATTCCCATGGATAACGAGGACGTAAAGATCCTAGCCAGAGGCTCAGCAATCTCTTCCCTTGCCTCGTGGAGCAGCCTGGGGAATATTCCGTCAGGCCCCGGGGACTTATCCGTCCTAATGTATTTTAACAACTCCAACACCTCCTCTCCCTTAATATCAACATGCTCCAGAACATCAACGTCACTCATATTGTCCTCACCATCATCAAGTTCCCTCTCATTAGTGAATACCGAAGAGAAGTATTCATTGAGGACCTCGCTCACTTCTACAGCCTCCAGGCACATCTTCCCACTTTTATCCCTAATCGGTCCTACCTTTACTCCAGTCATCCTTTTGTTCTTCACATAATTGAAGAATGCCTTGGGGTTTTCCTTTACCCTACTCGCCAAGGCCTTCTCATGCCCCCTTCTTGCTCTCCTCAGCCCCTTCTTAAGCTCCTTTCTTGCTACCCTATATTCCTCAATAGACCCATCTGATCCTTGTTTCCTAAATCTCATGTATGCTGCCTTCTTCCACCTGACTAGATTTTCCACCTCCCTTGTCACCCATGGTTCCTTCACCCTACCATTCTTTATCTTCCTCACTGGGACAAATTTATCCCTAACATCCTGCAAGAGATCCCTAAACATTGACCACATGTCCATAGTACATTTCCCTGCAAAAACATCATCCCAATTCACACCCGCAAGTTCTAGCCTTATAGCCTCATAATTTGCCCTTCCCCAATTAAAAATTTTCCTGTCTTCTCTGATTCTGTCCTTTTCCATGATAATGCTAAAGGCCTTATGAACAAAGCGGATGAGCTTAGAGCATGGATCAGGACTTGGAGCTATGATGTTGTGGCCATTACAGAGACTTGGATGGCTCAGGGGCAGGAATGCTTACTTCGAGTGCCAGGCTTTAGATGTTTCAGAAAGGACAAGGAGGGAGGCAAAAGAGGTGGGAGCATGGCACTGTTGATCAGAGATAGTGTCACTGCTGCAAAAAAAGGAGGAAGCCATGGAGGGGTTGTCTACGGAGTCTCTGTGGGTGGAGGTTAGGAACATCAAGGGGTCAATAACTCTACTGGGTGTTTTTTATAGACCACCCAATAGTAACAGGGACATCAAGTAGCAGATAGGAAGACAGATTCTGGAAAGGTGTAATAATAACAGGGTTGTTGTGGTGGGAGATATTAATTTTCCAAATATCGTTTGGTATCTCCCAAGAGCAAGGAGTTCAGATGGGGTGGAGTTTGTTAGGTGTGTTCAGGAAGGTTTCTTGACACAATATGTAGATAAGCCTACAAGAGGAGAGGCTGTACTTGATCTGGTATTGGGAAATGAACCTGGTCAGGTGTCAAATCTCTCAGTGGGAGAGCATTTTGCAGATAGTGATCATAATTCTATCTCCTTAACCATAGCATTGGAGAGGGATAGGTACAGACAAGTTAGGGGATTGTTTAATTGGAGTAAAGGGAAATACGAGGCTATCAGGCAGGAACTTGGAAGCATAAATTGGAAACAGATGTTCTCAGGTAAATGTACGGCTGAAATGTGGCAAATGTTCAGGGGATATTTGCATGACATTCTGCACAGGTAGGTTCTAAGGAGACAGGGAAAGGATGGTAGGGTACAGGAACCATGGTGTACAAAGGCTATTGAAAATCTAGTCAAGAAGAAAAGAAGAGCATACGAAAGGTTCACAAAGCTAGGTAATGATAGAGATCTAGAAGATTAAGACTAGCAGGAAGGAGCTTAAGAAGGAAAATAGGAGAGCCAGAAGGGGCCATGAGAAGGCCTTGGCGGGCAGAATTAAGGAAAACCCCAAGGCATTCTACAAGTATGTGAAGAGCAAGAGGATAAGACCTGGGAGAATAGGACCAATCAAATGTGACAGTGGAAAAGTGTATGGAACCGGAGGAGATAGCGGAGGTACTTAATGAATACTTGGATTCAGTATTCACTACAGAAAAGGATCTTGACGATTGTAGGGATGACTTGCAGTGGACTGAAAAGCTTGAACATGTAGATATTAAGGAATAGGATATTAAGGAGCTTTTGGAAAGCATCAAGTTGGATAAGTCGCCGGGGACTGGACGAGATGTACCCAGGCTACTGTGGGAGGCGAGGGAGGAGATTGCTGAGCCTCTGGCAATGATCTTTGCATCATCAATGGGGACGGGAGAGGTTCCGGAGGATAGGAGGGTTGCGGATGTTGTTCCATTATTCAAGAAAGGGAGCAGGGATAGCCCAGGACATTACAGGCCAGTGAGTCTTACTTCAGTGGTTGGTAAGCTGATGGAGAAGATCCTGAGAGGCATGATTTATAAACATTTGGAGAGGTATAATGATTAGGAATATTCAGCATGGCTTTTTCAAAGGCAGGTCGTGACTTACAAGCCTGATTGATTTTTTTGATGATGTGACTAAACACAAAGAACAGAAGATGTAGTGTATATGGATTTCAGCAAGACATTTGAAAAGGTACCCCATGCAATGCATATTGAGAAAGTAAGGAGGCATGGGATCCAAGGGGACATTGCTTTGTGGATCCAGAACTGGCTTGCCCACAGAAGGAAAAGAGTGGTTATAGACGGGTCATATTCTGCATGGAGGTCAGTGGCCAGTGGAGTGCCTCAGGGATCTGTTCAGGGACCCTTACTCTTTGTGATTTTTATAAATGACCTGGATGAGGAAGTGGAGGATGGGTGAGTAAATTTGCTGATGACACAAAGTTTGGGGATGTTGTGGATAGTGTGAAGGGCTGTCAGAGGTTACAGTGGGACATCAATAGGATGCAAAACTAGGCTGAGAAGTGGCAGATGGAGTTTAACCCAAAGAAGTGTGAGGTGGTTCATTTTGGTAGGTTAAATACGATGGCAGAATATAATATTAATGGTAAGACTCTTGGCAGTGTGGAGGATCAAAGGGATCTTGGGGTCCGAGTCCATAGGGCACTCAAAGCTGCTGCGCAGGTTGACTGTGGTTAAGAAGGCATATGGTGCATTGGCCTTCATCAATCGTGGGATTGAGTTTAGGATCTGAGAGGTAATGTTACAGGTGTAATATTAGACCCCACTTGGAGTACTGTGCTCAGTTCCGGTTGCCTCACTTCAGGAAGGATGTGGAAACCATAGAAAGGGTGCAGAGGAGATTTACAAGGATGTTGCCTGAATTGGGGAGCATGCCTTATGAGAATAGGTTGAGTGAACTCAGCCTTTTCTCCTTGGAGCGAACAAGGATGAGAGGTGACCTGATAGAGGTGTATAAGATGATGAGGGGCATTGATCATGTGGATAGTCAGAGGCTTTTTCCTCGGGCTGAAATGTTTAGCACAAGAGGGCACAGTTTTAAGGTGCTTGGAGGTAGATACAGAAGAGACTTCAGGTAAGTTTTTTTTTTATGAAAGAGAGTGGTGAGTGTGTGGAATGGGCTGCCGGTGATGGTGGTAGAGGCAGATATGATAGGGTCTTTTAAGAAACTCCTGGATAGGTACATGAAGCTTAGAAAGAGGTCTGTGGGTAACCCTAGGTAATTTCTAAAGACACGTTCAGCACAGCTTTGTGGGCTGAAGGGCCTGTATTGTGCTGTAGGGTTAATTTTCATAGAAACATAGAAAACCTACTCTCCTCCCAAATATTCATTTCACATTCAAAATTATTCAAGTTCATTCTTGCACCAGTTTGATGAAAGTGTTGTCTGATGCTGTGTTTGCAATCAGTTAATTCGGGGAACTGGTGAACCTGTGAAGATGAGAAAGGTTTTGCAATCCCTGCCCACCAGGAAGCATGGTTGCTGAAGTGCACTGATCAGTCAAGGTTTGCTTTGTTAACCTTAGGATGTCTCCAACACCTTTGTCAGCCTCAGTCAGAAATTCCCTCTCGATAAACATTCCAGAGATGTATGCTAAGGGTTAGGGCTATGTTGGCGCTGGAAGGGTTGCAACACTTATGAGCTGTTTTCAGGACAATCCTCACTGATATTGATTAGCTCCAAACAACATATTTCACTAAGTTTCAATGTACATGACAAATATGGCTAATCTTTATATGGTCCTTTAGAATGTTCCTTTCTACAAGAAGAAACTTCAAATTCTGCACAAGGTGTCTAAATTCAGGCAGTAACAAAGCTATACAGTTATGCTGACTACAACAATTTTCCCTGTATTAAAAACTGGTCATAGTAGCCAGTTTCGGCAGGTATTCAGTTCTGGACTCACCGTTCGCCATGAGAGCAACAATGGCATGTGACGTGCCAGACAGGTTAGAAGGTGCAGACTCATTGGCAATCACTCCAAACAGTGCAATTGGCCCATACGAACAGAACCCAAACACGACTCCCAAAGTCAGAATCCATAACTAAGAGAAAAAAAACAAAGGGTGGAGGGAGAAAAGTGACTTAATATACAGAGCAAATACAAATGCAATTTGACCTGAGAAGATGCAATCCACTCAGGTTTGTTGATTGAGTGGAAAAGGCAGTAACTTGCAGCAGTTGGAACTTTGAGCAGCAGCCAATCAGCGTTTGGGATTTATTAGCAAGGAGACATTAAAGTAAGGCAGGGGCAAGCAGAGTGACCATCATTGGAGTGGCCAGAGTTAGAGTGGAGATTTTGAGGCTTTAGCTCTTCCAGGCTTCAGTGAGGGAAGGTTAAAAAAAAAAGCTGCAATTAGAGCTTCTTTCTCCCTCACAGTTTATTGATTTTCCTTCTTTATATCTGCTCAGTTAAAACAGTGGAGATGCCAGGCAGGATAGTTCAACGTTCCTTTTACAGGGATGTGGGAAGGCAGGGAGATCTCCAGTGTCCCTGACAACTACTACTGCGAGAAGTGCATCCAGCTGAAGTTTCTAACAATCCATGTTGGAGCTGGAACTGGATGAACTCTGGATCATTCGGGAGGCCGAGGGTGTGATAAATAGGACACATACAGAGGTAGTTACACCCAAGGAGCCAGTGTATAATAACCCTGTGGCCATCCCCCTCCACAACAGGTGTATCACTTTGGATATTGTCGGGGGGGGGGGGGAATGATTGAACAGAGGGAAGTCACAGTAGTCAGGTCTCTGGCATTGAGTCTCCCTCTAGTCAGTGAAAGCAATAAACTGTGGGTAGAGCTTCCCCTCTTTATATTTGCTCAGGTAGTAAAGTAGAGATGCCAGACAGGATAGTGGAATGCTCCTCTTGCAGGATATGGGAAGGCAGGGAGACCTTCAGTGTCATTGATGACTACACCCGTGAGAAGTGTTGGAGCTGGAACTGGATAAACGCCACGTCAATCAAGAGGCTGAGGGCATGATAGATAGGACATACAGAGTGGTAGTTACACCCAAGGTGTAGGACACAGGAAACTGGGTGACAGTCAGGAAGGGGAAAGGGGTTAAGGAGCCAGTGTATCAAAACCCTTTGGCCACCCCTCTCAACAACTGGTGTATCACTTTGGATATTGTCGTGGGGGGGGGGCAGAATTATCAAACAGAGAAAAGTCACAGTGGTTGGGTCTCCAGCACTGAGTCTGCCTCTCTGACGTAGAAGGAAAGTGGGGAGAAGAGGTGTAAAGTGGTGATAGGGGATTCGTTTGTTAGGGTAACATAAATCCCCAGATGGTATGTTGCCTCCTGGGCACTGGCGTCCGGGACATCTTGGATCGAGTCCTCAAGTGGGAGGTGAGCAGCCAGAAGTCCTGATCTATGTAGGTGCCAATGACACGTGTAGGAAGAGAGACAAGGTTCTGCATCGGGAATTCTGGGAGTTAGGTGCTAGGTTACAGGGCAGGGCCTCCAGGGTTGTGATCGCAGGACTACTACACATGCCACGTATTAGTAAGGCCAGAAATAGGAAGATTATGCAATTTAACAGGTGGCTAAGGAGTTGGTGTAGGAGGGTGTGTTTCAGATTTTTGGATCATTGGTCTCTCTTCCATGGAAGGTGGGACTTGTACAGAAGAAACTGTTTGCCCCTGAACTGGAGGGGGACTAATATCCTAGCGGGAAGGTTTGCTAGTCTGCAAAAGGTGGGGGGGGGGGGCAGGTTTGGTTTAAACTAGAGTTGCAGGGGGATGGAAACCAGAGTGCCAGACAGTTAGTGGTGAGGTTGTGGAGGCAGACATTGCTAAGACCTCAAAGTTAGGAACCAAAAGGTTGAGCATGGTGGGACTAGTGTTCTGAATTGCAAATATTTCAATGCAACAAGTATCATAGGAAAGGCAGATGAGTTCAGGGCATGGATCACACATGGAATTATGATATTGCAGTCATTATGACATACGGCAGTGCTCAGTCAGGACAGACTGGAGAGCTCTACTAGTGAGGCATTATGGATGGAACTGAGAAAAAAGAAAGTTATGACCATGTTAATGGGACTATATTATAAACCACCCAACAGTCTGAGGGATTTAGAGGAAAAAATTTATAAAGAGATTGCAGACTGTTGCAAGAATCATAAGGTTGTTATAGTACAGGGGTCGGTATTGAGAAATATACCTGACATAATCATTATATATACCTGAACTATAATCACTATGTATTAGCTATTTACTATACTATGTAATCACTTCTAGGTACCGAATATTAATATGTATTATTTTACTAGGCACATTTTGTTATGTGTTGTTTTCACTAGATACTTTGTACTCTCTTAGCTGCATATTATGACACTTACAGACCACCTGCTTGTTTTGCAACACCATTAGCTGCGATGTACCCCATGTATTACACTCAGCCTTTGTTTAGTACGAGATAACGGTGGCGGACAGGATGCTGCGAGCAGGAATGTACTGTGAGGGTGGTTGTCTGGAAAACATAATCTTGGCCACGAATAAGGCCCCAATGCGAACGGGTGAAAAACAATGGTGACGGACCGCGGGCTAGGCAAGAGCGATTAATTAATTCATATATAGATGATATGCAACAAAAAATTGATTGGGTATGCTAATAAAACCGAACTGTAACTGAGATAAGAAATTACTATAAAGAATGCTGTACACCGGAGCTCGGTGGGCTTTCGGTGACAAGTTCATTGATTGCCTCAGCCTTTGTTTGCAAATAAAGGCTTACTTTTCTTGAAGAATTGTCTGTGTCTCCAAGTCATTTCAAGTAACCACGACAAAATTGGCGACCGCGAGCAGGGTCAGAAAGAGACCCGCGGAAAGGAAACGGCAGACTGGGGACGCTTCCCAGTCCTCTAGGGACCCCCATAAGGCTAACAGAATTACGGGTGCACCCAAACAAAAGGAAAGCGCTTTTTGCGACAATTTGGACTAAGAATTCTGTTGGCTTTGGGGAGGTCTTGGAGTCTCAGAAGTGTGGAACCACTGCTGAAGGGTCTCTCCAGTCCACAGAATCTGGCAGAATTGGGGGTTAACAGAGGAGGCTCAGAGGATTGATCAAGAACACTGCAGTGAGGGTAAGTACAAATAAGTTAATAAGAAGTTAAGTTAAGAAAAATTCCACGTGGTGTTGGTAAATCCCTGTCGATACCGCTTCGCACAGAGCGAAGGGCTACATGGGCAGGGTAAGGAAAATTGAGTAAATCCCTGTGGATACCGCTTTGCACAGAGCGAAGGGCTGCACGGGCAGGGTAAGGAAAAGTAGAGTAAATCCCTGTGGATACCGCTTCGCATAGAGCGAAGGGCTGAACGGGCAGGGTAAGGAAAACTAGAATAGAATTAGAGTAGAAAATCCTCGTGGATACCGCCTTAAGAGATAAGGGTCTGAACAGACGAGGTGCAAAGAGCAAGTTCTGTGGGTACCGCTCTGAATAGAGGTCTGCACGGGCAGAACAGAATAGACTAGGCATAGTATTAGAGTAAATAATATTATCCAGTAAACAAACTGTGAATCTCTGAAATACCTTAAAAAGAGAGAATAACACGACAGGTAAAGGAACGGCAGTAGAGATTCTGAGCAAAAAATTCCCGTTAATTAAATATGAGATCACAAAAACTTCAGAAAAATGGGAATAAAGAGCCAAAAACCTGGTCACAAAGTGGCCAAGAGAAGGAACGTTTGATGTAAGTTTGTGCAAAGAAATGGAGGCACTAATTAAAAAATTACAAACCAAAAGATAAATCTAAGAAAAGAGGGCAAAAAAGAGAACGAGAAATGGAAGTGCTAAAACTCTTCAGAACGGAGGGAGAAAGGCTGAGGAGGACAGGTAGAATATTGATTACAAACGAGGAAGATACTAAGGTGCTGGAAAAACAGCCTGTTAGAGAGAGAGGAGGGTACGGTGAGAAGCTGGCTTCAGCTCCGTACCCGGATGCGAAAGAAACAGAAAAAAACCCTCCCTATAATGAGGAAGGAATCCCTAGGCAGTGCCCCCTGCTGACGGGAACAGTAAACATGCAGGGAGAAGTCCAAGTTTGGGATAACGAGGAGGGAAAAAAAAATACGAGAAGGAAAAAAGCGGCGATATAGAACGAGATAGAGGGAGAAAAGATAAAGATGGAACAGGAAAGAAGGGAGATGGAAAGAGAAGTGGAAAGGCTACAGCAGCTGAGAGAGAAGAGGGATTATGAGGAGTATCGGTTATACTGTAGAGACAGACAGACTAGAAGAGAACAGGAATCATCTAGACAGCAAGAATGGAGTGAGTTGAGAGGAAGTTGGAGGAAGGTAGGAGACGAGAGTTTGGAGGAAATACGAGAGAGGACGGAGAGGCAGATATTGGAGATGGAAGAGGGGACTAGAGTGGAGAAGGAGCAAGGAAGAAGGTATACCCCAGGAAGGTATGAGTGGCAGCCAGTAGTACTAGGGCCAGCAATAGATAAAGAACCAAGTGAGGAAGGAAGCTTGATTACATGGAACGGGGAGAAGGAAATGCTGCCACTGCTGGTAAAGGGATCAGGACAAATACAGTATATCCCTTGGGGATCCCAGGACCTGGAAGGGCTGAAAAATACTCTGCCTGGTCTGCACGAGGGGGCAGGAAAGTGGATTAGAGCCTTTGAGGAGGAAACAATGGGACAATTGTTGGCTATGGGAGATTTGAAGGCACTGCTGATAAGATTGATGGGAACTTCCAAGTTGAAAGAACTGATGGAGATGGCTGGCTTACAGAATGTGGACAGTCCACAGACTGATGGGGCCAATTTTGATCCAGTGAGACAGAGGGTATGGCAGGCCCTCAGGAAGCTTTATCCACCCAGAGTAGACCCCAAAGCCTTAAAGGGGGAACTACTGGGAGACACTGAAAACCCAGCAGCCTATGTAGAAAACCATTTGAAAAAGTGGAGACTGGAGACTGAGCAAGAGGTGGAAAATAGCTTGTTTCTGAACTCACTGTTCTGACAGAGCATTTTGGATGCAATGCCTCCGCAGGTCAAGTCTAAATTGGAGGAGGTGGTTGGGCTGTCATCACTGACCCCACGAGCATTCAGTGATCACGTAGTCCACGCAGTGGAGAAATATCGGAGAGACAAACGAAAGCTGGCTGAGCAGCAAGAAGAGGTGCAGCGAAAGCTATTGCAAATGCAGCTCGAAGAACTGAAAAAGAAGGACAAAGACAAAAGCAAAAAGATGCTGCCAGCCACCACTAGTGTGAGTACAGCCATTACACCATTAGATGGAGGAACTGGTCATTCTGTCAGTCAAGGGCCAGAAAACCCCATGCCAATAATGAATGTCTCCGGCAGAACATTTCCACAGATGCCTTATTGGGGACAGAGTAGAGTTAAGCAACAGCCCAGACAGGACTGTAAGTCCCAAGGAGGGGGACAGAGGAGTTTATGGGCAAACAGGATTAGAGAGGAGACAGGGGGAAAGAGCGGCAGAAAGATTGTGCTGGGGATGCAGCCAGCCTGGACACATGAAGAGAGACTGCCCATTTAAACCATGGCCTGTCTCATATCAGCAGGAGCCGATGGCAAGGGAGCCACAGTTTGGCCACATGCCGGCTCCTGGGGGTCCAAGCGGACCTGTAAACCCCTATGCAAGGTATTAGGGGTGCCCCAAGAACTCGAGTGGGAAGGGACATTACCCAATGATAACGAGGGAGGCAGAGGAGGAACCTATAGTTCAGGTTATGTTAGAAGGGCAACTGACAGCAATGATGATAGATACTGGAGCCACGTACACTTGCGTACAGCCACAGTATGCCCTTCACCTTCCCATGTCAGGAAAGTTTATAAAGACGGTAGGGTTCTCGGGGAAAACACAGTTGACACAGTGCACGGCTCCAGTGCATTTGAAAATGGGAAATAAAGGAATTGTCTTACCAGTACTAGTATCTAAAGGAACTCCCATTAATTTGTTAGGCAGAGATGCTTTATTGAAACTGGAATTAAAATTAGAATGCACCAGAAATGGGTTAAGTGTGGAAAGAGCAGGGGCTCAATTGATAGTGCGAGAAGATAAGAGAGCCAATGTTTTTTTGGATAGGGGACATAGAAGATCAGATCTGGGATACCTGGGAAAAGTGGAAACAGGGCGTGCAGGCCATATTACCTGAGGCTGTAGCGCCCAAATCTGAGTTACATTGTACTGTAATTTTCGATGAGGCTTAGAATAAGGAGGTAGAGAGGAGATGGAACATGAGGACAGATATTCGACAACACCTAAAAGGGGAAGCCATAGTAATTGGGAAGCAGGGGGCAGCCCTGCAAGTCAGGTGGAATACCTTCTTGAAAGAATGGTACAGGATACCGGAAGCTGTACCCCACATAACCTTGCTGGTAAATGAGGGATACCAGTCTAAAGACTTAGGACCCATGGTAAAGCAGGTAAACACCGTAACGGTTTGGAGAAAGGTTATGCCTGAGGTATGGATATCCGGAGACAACAACTACATTAAGATAGGGGTAGACATAGATGTGACAGGAACTCTGAAGGAAGTTGAAGTAACTCCTCAGCCACACATGCCGTTGTTGGGGCAGGCAAGGGGTCGGCAGAAAAATAAAATATTGGACAAGTTGCCATCTATTCTGTGGTCGCAACATGACACGGACGTGGGGAAAATAGAAACAGCCAGTCCGGTGGAGGTAAGGTTAAAGAAAGGAGCAGTTCCACCTAGGAGACCACAATATCCTTTAAGACTGGAAGCAGAGGAAGGTATAGCGCCGACGATACAGGGACTGTTAAGGGCAGGAGTACTTAAGAGAGTAAACAGCCCCTGCAATACTCCGCTGTTGCCTGTCCCAAAAGCGGACAGGTCTAAATGGAGACTGGTGCATGACTTACGAGCAGTGAATGAGGTAGTGGAGGATTTGGCAGCAGTGGTCCCGAATCCACACACACTGCTGACTAATATCCCGCCAGAAGCAAGCTACTTTTCAGTAATTGATTTGTGTTCGGCTTTCTTCAGCATTCCCCTAGCCGAACAGTGTCAGTATTTGTTTGCATTTACATACAGAGGCAACCAATACACCTACACTAGAATGCCACAAGGATTTAAGCATTCACCACATGTTTTTAAATAAAGTATTGAAGGAAGATTTGGATGGCATTTCGCTGGAAAGTACACTGATACAGTATGTGGATGATTTGTTGATTTGCTCTGAAAGTGAAGAGCAGTGTGAACGGGATACTGAGATACTTTTAGAGAAACTGGCGTATGGAGGACATAAAGTATCTAAGAAAAAGCTGCAATTTTGTAAGCAGCAGGTGGAATATTTAGGAAGGATGGTATCTAAAGGCGTAAAGGCAGTAGCGCCGAGTCAGATTGAGGCGATAACGAAGGCTCCAAAGCCCCAAACAGTAGGGCAGATGTTGACGTTTCTGGGAATGACAGGATATAGCTCAGATTGGATAGGAGAATATGCTGAGATTGTGGCACCTTTGAGAAAGATAATGAAAGAAGCAGGACATACAAATTTGAAGAACGGCTTACAGTGGAATGGAGAGACGGAGATAGCTTTCAATACTATTAAGCAGGAATTGCAGTCAGCACCAGCTTTGCCTGACTACGAGAAGGTTTTTCATTTGTATGTATCCAACTGACAGGAGGGTTATGTCACAGCGGTTCTAACACAAGAGACAGGCACAGGAAAAGCAAAGCAGCCAGGAAAGCGTCTGGGTGTACATCAGTTATTATTGCACCCCAGGTAAGCCTAGAGCCGGAACCCATGATAGAGGACCTGGTTGAAATGCAAGGTAGGGCAACGTTGGCAGAACAGACAATGTGGAGGCGACGGGGGGGGCCAAGCAGAACTTAGAAGGCCTGTGAAGCACGGAAGACGGTTTGTTGGTAGCTCCTACTCCTTTGTTGACTATCCTAATTTCAGAAGCACATGGAGTGGACCATTGTGCAAGGGGGGGAAGTAATAAGGAAAATAAAAAAGGATGGTTTCTGGTCGCCTTACTTACAGGCTTCGGTAGACTATATTTTAGCACAGTGTGAGGTTTGTGCACAGAATAATGTTCGAAGGGGGATTGCAACCCCAATAGGTCACATACCCGTGCCTGAAGGACCATTTCGACATCTGGTAATCGACTACGTAGATATGATAAAGACGGTAAGAGGAAAAAGATACATTCTGGTGGTAATTGACAGGTTCAGCAGATGGGTAGAGGCAATACCCTCGAAGGATCAAGGGGCAGGAACAGTGGTAAGGTTCCTGACAAATGAAGTGATCCCAAGGTTTGGAATACCTTCGGAGGTTATCTCGGACAACGGTTCGGCCTTCATCCAAAAGGTGGTCAAATTGGTATTACAAGTACTGAGAATAAAACAAAGGTTTGGATGTGTGTACCACCCACAGTCACAGGGCATGGTGGAAAGAATCAATGGCACTCTGAAGGCCAAACTAAACAAAATTTGTGCAGACACTAAACTTAATTGGGTCGATGCTTTACCGTTAGCATTGATGAGTTACCACATGCAAACTAATCGAGTGACATGCCTGACACCGCATGAGATGCTCACTGGGAAGCTATCATACCTGTGATAGGGGTAAGCAAAAATGTTGAATGGATAAATTATATATACTACAATCAACAGAGGTTCATCAACTACACTGACGATGTGCTGGAGGCCTTAGGGCAACAGCTGGATGCAACTAGCAGGGTGGCGTGGCAAAACAGACAGGTACTGGATTGGCTTTTGGCAGAAAAAGGGGGTGTGTGTGTGATGTTTGGAGAACAATGCTGCACTTTCATACCGAACAATACTAGCCCAGAAGGGTCTTTCACCAGAGCAATGAATAAATTAAAGGATCTGCGGAAGGAGGTCAAACAGAATGCAGGATTTGGGCATCAGTGGTTTGACTGGTCAGAAAGCAAACTGGGGGATGGGGTGCGTGGCTGATTAAATTGGCAATGACTGCAGGCATTGTGCTGATAAGTTGTGCATTTATTCTGTGCTGTTTTCTTCCATGTCTCAAGACTTTCATAATGTGTGCGACAGCAAAACAATTCCCGATGCTCCTGGAAATTGTTGAATCTGACCCTAGACAAGGAGAAAAGCCGATGATGTACTGTTACAGTCTGCACGATGCATCAAGCGGACTGGAAGGTGTTAATAATGTGGACACTAGTCTGTAAGGTGTCTAAGACTTTTTTCCTGTCTCAGCTATGGAGGGACAGGTTTTTGGCTCAACAGCCTAGGATAACAGAGAGAGATCATTTTGAGCTCCGAGTATGGAGATTGTAGTTGACCCAAATTTGGGATTAAAATGCTGGACTTTATTTTGGCTTTGGTGCACGGCCTCTGAGTGTTCTCTTTCTGTGTGAGACCCTGTGGGTCTCAAAGGGGGGATTATATTGAGAAATATACCTGACATAATCATTATATATACCTGAACTATAATCACTATGTATTAGCTATTTACTATACTATGTAATCACTTCTAGGTACCGAATATTAATATGTATTATTTTACTAGGCACATTTAGTTATGTGTTGTTTTCACTAGATACTTTGTACTCTCTTAGCTGCATATTATGGCACTTACAGTACACCTGCTTGTTTTGCAACACCATTAGCTGAAATGTATCCCATGTATTACACTCAGCCTTTGTTTAGTACGAGATAACGGTGGCGGACAGGATGCTGCGAGCAGGATTGTACTGTGAGGGAGGTTGTCTGAAAAACATAATCTTGGCCACGAATAAGGCCCCAATGCGAACGGGTGAAAAACAATGGTGACGTACCGCGGGCTAGGCAAGAGCGATTAATTAATTCATATATAGATGATATGCAACAAAAAATTGATTGGGTATGCTGATAAAACCGAAATGTAACTGAGATAAGAAATTACGATAAAGAATGCTGTACACCGGAGCTCGGTGGGCTTTCGGTGACAAGTTCATTGATTGCCTCAGCCTTTGTTTGCAAATAAAGGCTTAAACTTCTCGAAGAATTGTCTGTGTCTCCAAGTCATTTCAAGTAACCACGACATCGGCAACCTTTTTGCTTCTGTGGGCTGGATCGCGTATTAATGAGCGGACGGTGGGCCAGATAAATGCCATTAAAAAAAACTTGAAATATGGGAATTATCTATTTAAATACATCTAGTTATGTATTGCCTCAAATTAATGAATAATGCATACTAGAATATCATTTGTACTTAAGGTTGCCTACCCCTGTTATAGTAGGTGATTCTAACTTTCCACATATTAACTGGGAATCCCATACTATAAAAGGACTAGATGGAATAGAGTTTGTCAAATGTGTTCAGGAAAGTTTCCTTCATCAGTACGTAGAAATCCCAATGAGAGTGTGCAATACTGGATCTGCTATCAAGGAATGAGACAGGGCAGGTGACAAAAGTTTGTGTAGGGGAACACTTTGCATTCAGTGCCTGCAATGCCATTAGTTTCAAAGTAAATATGCAAAAAGATAGGTCTGGTCCAGGGGTTGAGATTCTAAATTGGAGAAAGGCCTATTATCAGGTAGATGGTATCAGGTAGAACCTGGCAAGTGTAGATTTGTACAGGGTGTTTTCTGGCAAAGGTGTACTTGGAAAGTGGAAGGCCTTCAGTAACAAAATTTTCAGAGTACGAAGTTTGTACGTGCCTGTCAGAAAAGGTAAAGATAACAAGTGTAGGGAACCTTGTTTTTCAGGAGATAGTGAGGCACTGGTTAAGAGAAAATAAAAGGAGGTGCATAGCAGGTATAGGCAGGTAGAAACAAAGAAGGTGCTTATGAGATACAAGAAACGTAAGAGACACTTAAGTAAGAAATCAGGAAGGCTAAACGAAGGCATGAGGTTGCCCAAGCAGACAAGGTGAAGGAGAATCCTAACGGATTCTACAGATATGCTCAGAACAAAAGGATAGCAAGGGACAAAATTGGTCCTCTGGAAGATCAGAATGGTAATCCATGCATGGAGCCAAGAGAGATGGGGAAGATCTTAAATGGATATTTTTTTTTGCATCTGTATTTACTCAGGAGACAGACACAGAGTCTATAGAAGTGAGGCAAAGTGGCATCAACTTCATAGACCCTATACAGATTACTGAGGAGGAGGTGTTTGCTGTCTTGAGACAAATCAGGGTGGATAAATTCCCAGGGCCTGACAAGGTGTTCCCTCAGATCCTTTGGGAGGCAAATGCAGAAATTGCTGGGCCTCTAGCAGAAATAAGGGGCTGGATATATGGGTATTTGGATAGATGGACTAATGATTAGGGATAGTCAGCATGGCTTTGTGCATGGTTGATCGTGTCTAACCAATGTTATAGAGTTTTTTTTGAGGAAGTCACCAGGAAAGTGGATGAAGGCAAGGCAGTGGATATTGTCTACATGGACTTTAGCAAGGCATTTGACAAGGTCCCGCATGGGAAGTTGATCAAGAAGGTTCAGTCACTCAGCATGAGGTAGTAAATTGGATTCGACACTGGCTTTGTGGGAGAAGCCAGAGAGTGGTAGTAGTTGGTTGCCTCTCTGACTGGAGGCCTGTGGCTAGTGGAGTGCCATAGGGATCGGTGCTGGGTCCATTGTTATTTGTCATCTATATCAATGATCTGAATGATAATGTGGTTAACTAGATCAGTAAATTTGTGGATGACACCAAGATTGGGGGTGTAGTGGACAGTGAGGAAGACTATCATGGCTTTCAGAGGGACCTGCATCAGCTGGAAAAATGGGCTGAAAAATATGAAATGGAATTTAATGCAGACAAATACGAGTTGCTGCAGTTTGGTAGGACTGACCAGGGTACTGTGAAAGTGGCATCACAGATAGATAGGGTCATAATGAAGATGATGAGAGGCACTGATCGTGTGGATAGTCAGAGGCTTTTCCCCCAGGGCTGAAATGGTTGCCACAAGAGGACACAGGTTTAAGGTGCTGGGGAATAGGTACAGAGGAGATGTCACGGGTAAGTTTTTTTACTCAGAGTGGTGAGTGCGTGGAATGGGCTGCCGGCAACGGTGCTGGAGGTGGATACGATAGGGTCTTTTAAGAGGCTTTTAGATAGGTACATGGAGTAGAGTAAAATAGAGGGCTATAGGTAAGCCTAGTAATTTCTAAGGTAGGTACGTGTTCAGCACAGCTTTGTGGGCCGAAGGGCCTGTATAGTGCTGTAGGTTTTCTATGTTTCTATGAAAGCTTTTGGCACATTGGCCTTCATAAATCAAAGTACTGAGTACAGGAGATGGGATGTTATGTTGAAGTTGTACAAGACATTGGTGAGGCCTAATTTGGAGTATTGTGTGCAGTTTTGGTCACCTCCCTACAGGGAAGATGTAAACAAGGTTGAAACAGTACAGAGAAAATTTACAAGGATATTGCCAGGTCTGGAGAACCTGAGTTACAACACAGAGTCTTGCCATCTTCAGAAGTTTTCTGATGACTCTGCCATAGTTGGATGCATCAGCAAGGGAGATGAGTGAGTACAGGGCTACGGTGGGAAACTTTGTCACATGGTGCAAGCAGAATCATCTGTAGCTTAATGTGAAAAAGACTAAGGAAATGGTGGTGGACCTGAGGAGGGCTAAGGCACCGGTGACCCCCGTTTCCATCCAAGGGGTCAGTGTGGACATAGTGGAGGATTACAAATACCTGGGGATACGAATGGACAATAAATTGGACTGGTCAAAGAACATTGAGGCTGTCTACAAGAAGCCATCTCGATTTCCTGAGGAGACTGAGGTCCTTTAACATCTGCCGGACGATGCTGAGGATGTTCTACGAGTCTGTGGTGGCCAGTGCTATCATGTTTGCTGTTGTGTGCTGGGGCAGCAGGCTGAGGGTAGCAGACACCAACAGAATCAACGAACTCATTCGTAAGGCCAGTGATGTTGTGGGGGTGGAACTGGACTCTCTGACGGTGGTGTCTGAAAAGAGGATGCTGTCCAAGTTGCATGCCATCTTGGACAATGACTCCCATCCACTCCATAATGTACTGGTTAGGCACAGGAGTACATTCAGCCAGAGACTCATTCCAGCTGGAAGCATCCTGCCTATATTGTAATGTGTCCCTTTAAGGGTGTTAATAGCAAGGTACATAATCTTGAAACAAAATACATCACACTAGCTACGTAATCTTTAAAGAGGTGACAAAATGCAACTGCACTAACATGGTCACAATACAGTAAACCCAGTAGAACTGTTCCTCACAAAGGAACATTGAACATTAGGATGACTCAACACTGTTCTGATGCCATTAAAAAGCTTGTAAAGCTGTTCCAGGTCAGAGCCTTGTTTACTTTAAGTAAATTGGGGCAAGGTTCAGATTCAGGCAAATGATCATACAAGTCTGTTTCAACACTAGTAATTGGATTAGATCCATTTTGTTTTAAAAATACACTTTATCCACGACCTACAGGTCACTTACGTTAAATCCCGTACGTTGCTTCAAACTCACAACATCTTAAAAGTTACCACAAGTTCCTACAATCAACCTTTATGCAATTTGGAGGAAAATGTAATTACTTTTAAGAGATTTTTCCATTAAAATTAAAATAGGAAATTTAGAAGTTATTGAAAGGATGTTCAGAAAATTTGGGAAGGCAAAGCAAGGGGAGATAGAGAGAGCAAGAGAGAGACCTCATCTTCTGTTAAGTTAGTGATTTGAGTCAGAGGTTTGAAGATTAATGTCCAGAGCTGAGTTTCCTGAGGAAACAAAAGAAGATAGTCAGACTGGTAGATGGAAAGAACAACAAAGCAACTTTTATTCTCTGCTCCCTTTGGATAATTTCCATCACAGTAATGCAGTTCTGGTGCCACACCTTAATGTATGAGCATCAAAGCAATCAAATGAGTCTGAATAATGAAATACCCACCAACACTCAGGGGAACTATTCTCTTTTATCCTCACCCACGGCCGAGGCAATACTACAAACCCATGGGATTGGAATCCGCAGAAATGTCAAAGATTCCACAGTATTACTCTCTTCTATCTATCGTCAGGCAATTTTCATATCCAAATGACCAGACTAATTTTTTAAGATTACAAATTTATTCTTTGTTCTCCCACCAAGGGAACTCCAGCCCTTATCCATCCCATCAAAATTAACATTTAAATATCTTGATCTCTCAGACATCCACCCACCATAAAGGAAATAGCAGCCAGAGCATTACATCCTGTCCTTGCTTTAAGCCATGAGGTTGAATACTGCACGCCAGTACCAACATTGCCAACCATAGAACATTACAGCACAGAAACAGGCCTTTTGGCCCTTCTTGGCTGTGCCGAACCATTTTTCTGCCTAGTCCCACTGACCTGTACCTGGCCCATATCCCTCCATACACCTCTCATCCATGTACCTGTCCAAGTTTTTCTTAAATGTTACAAGTGAGCCCGCATTTACCACTTCATCTGGCAGCTCATTCCACACTCCCACCACTCTCTGTGCGAAGAAGCCTCCCCTAATGTTCCCTTTAAACTTTTCCCCCCTTCACCCTTAACCCATGTCCTCTGGTTTTTTTTCTCCCCTAGCCTCAGTGGAAAAAGCCTGCTTGCATTCACTCTATCTATGCCCATCATAATTTTATATACCTCTATCAAATCTCCCCTCATTCTTCTATGCTCCAGGGAATAAAGTCCCAACCTGAAATTAAATTTTAGAACAACATGAGCTATCCTCCAATCCTCTGGCACCTCACCCATAGATACCGACATTTTAAATATATCTGCCAGGGCCCCTGCAATTTCAACACTAGTCTCCTTCAAGGTCTGAGACCTTGTCAAGACCTCCTTCAAGACCCTGTCAGGTCCTGGGGATTTATCTACTCTGATTTGCCTCAAGATAGCAAGCACCTTCTCCTCTTCAATCTGTATAGGTTCCATGACCTCACTACCTGTTTGCTTTATTTCCACTGACTCCATGCCAGTTTCCTTCGTAAATACAGATGCAAAAAACCCATTTAAGATCTCCCCCATTTCTTTTGGTTCCATACATAGCCGACCACTCTGATCTTCAAGAGGACCATTTTTATCCCTTACTATCCTCTTGCATATACCTGTAGAAGCTCTTTGGGTTATTCTTCACCTTGACTGCCATGTCTTCTTTTAGCCCTCCTGATTTCTTTCTTAAGTATTTTTTTGCACTTTTTATACTCCTCAAGCATCTTATTTGCTCCCTGTTGCTTATACATGTTATACATCTCTCTCTTCTTCTTTATCAGAGTTCCAATATCCTTAGAGAACCAAGGTTCCTTATCCTTATTCACTCTGCCTTTAATCCTGACAGGAACATACAAGCTCTGCACTCTCAAAATTTCTTCTTTGAAGGCCTCCCAATTACCAATCACATCCTTGCCAGAGAACAACCTGTCCCAATCTACGCTTTTTAGATCCTTCCTCATTTCTTCAATTTTGGCCTTTTTCCAGTTTAGAACCTCAACCCGAGGACCAGATCTATCTTTATCCATGATCAAGTTGAAACTAATGGTGTTATGATCACTGGAACCAAAGTGTTCCCCTACACACGCTTACGTCACCTGTCCTAACTCGTTTCCTAATAGGAGATCTAATATTGCATCCACTCTAGTCGGTACCTCTATATATTGATTTAGAAAACTTTCCTGAACATATTTTATAAACTCTAACCCGTCTAGACCTTTAATAGTATGGGGGTCCCAATCAATATATGGAAAATTAAAATCCCCTATTATCACAACTTTATGTTTCCTGCAATTGTCTGCTACCTCTCTGCTGATTTGCTCCTCCAATTCTCACTGACTATTGGGTGGTCTATAATACAACACCATTAATGTGGTCATACCTTTCCTGTTTCTCAGCTCTACCCATATGGCCTCGGTAGACAAGCCCTCTAACCTGTCCTGCCTGAGCACTGCTGGAACATTTTCCCTGACTAGCAATGCCACCCCCCACCCTTCATCCCTCTGCCTCGATCACGTCTGAAACATCAGAACCCTGGAACATTGAGCTGCCAGTCCTGCCCCTCCTGTAGTCAAGTTTCACTAATGGCTATGATGTCATAATTCCACTTGTCGATCCCACGCCCTCAGCTCATCTGCCTTCCCCACAATATTCCTCTCATTGAAATATACACACCTCAGAAGATTATTACCACCACACACAACCTTACTATTTGTGACTTTACACGAACTACTAACATCATTTATTTTTACCCCCATTCCACTATCTACTCTGGCACTCTGGTTCCCATTCCCCTGCAAATCTAGTTTAAACCCTCCCCGATAACACCAGCAAACCTCCCTGCAAGTATATTGGTCCCCCTGTAGTTCAGGTGTAACCCGTCTCTCTTGTACAGGTCCCACCTGCCCCAGAAGCATTCCCAATGATCCTGAAATCTGAAACCCTGCCCCCACACCAGTTCCTCAGCCACATGTTCATCCTCCAGAGCATCCTACTCTTACCTTCACTGGTACGTGGCACAGGTAGCAATCCTGAGATTACCACCCTCGAGGTCCTGCTTTTTAACTTTCTACCAAGCTCTCTATACTCACTCTTCAGGACCTCCTCACTCTTTCTTCCTACGTCATTGGTACCGATGTGTACCATGACATCTGGCTGCTCACCCTCCCACTTCAGAATGCTGTGCACGTGCTCAGAGACATCCCTGACCCTGGTACCCAGGAGGCAACAAACCATCCGGGAGTCTCTGTGACGACCACAGAACCTCCTGTCTGTACATCTAACTATCGAGTCCCCTATCACTACCGCTCTCCTCTTCTACCACCCTCCCTTCTGCACTGCAGAACCAGACTCAGTGCCAGAGATCCGGATGCCACAGCTTGTCCCAGGTAAGACATTCCCCCCCCCCCCCCCAACAGTATCCAAATCGGTATACTTGTTGTTGAGGGGAATGGCCACAGGGGAACCCTGCTCTGCCTGCCCTTTCCCCTTCCCTCGCCTGACGATAACCCAATTACCTGTGCCCTGCTCCTTTGGCGTAACTACCTCCCCGAAACTACTATCTATAAACTCCACATTCTCCCGAATGATCCGGAGGTCATCCAACTCCTGCTCCAGTTCCCTAAAGCGGTTTGTTAGGAGCTGCAGCTGGATGCACTTCTTGCAGGTGTCGTTGTCAAGGAGACCAGAGGTCTCCCTGACTTCCCACATCCTGCAAGAGGAGCATTCCAACATCCTGCCTGGCATACTCTCTACTCTAAACAGAACAAAACTTACCGGATCCTACCCTCACCTCTGCCTGTTCACGTCGAAGCCTGTTGAGCCAAAGCAGTCCCACTCTGACTCAGTCCACTCCGATGATGGCCGCTGTATATGGTGGTCTTTCTTTAAACCTTTAGTGCGCTACATCACGCACCTGCGCAGTCTAGCCTCTTTTCCCCGAGCAGTTAAAAAAAAAGACTTCTCTCCGAGATGCCTTTAATCCTTCACTCTCAGCCTCTTGCTTCAATTTAAAAAGACTGTTGAAAAATTCCTCTCCTTTTTAAACCTTTGGCGCACTACATCACACGCCTGCGCAGTCTAGCCTTTTTTCCCTGAGCAGTTAAAAAGACTTCTCTCTGAGATGCCTTTAGTATTTCACTCTCAGCCTCTTGCTTCAATTTAAAAAAACCATGTTCCTTCCTTCCATGCAAGGCAGAGTTGCCAGTTCTGCCCAGACAGGATGTTACAAGGTTGCTCACATGGATAATATTGGCTTACGATTCAGGGTGCCCATCTGGGAAGTGAACACCTACAGAACTTTAGCATAGCAGGAAGAGAACGCTGGCTGCATTGAGGTCGCACTGACTGAGATATCACTGCAGTGCATCAGAACATCTACAATAACCTTCAATGCTGTTTCTGCATTTGGCAGAAATGGAAACACTTGCAGTCAAAAGAAAAATTACTACTGTAGTTACCTTGGCAGATTCTGTGGTTACCGTTACTCTGAAGAGATACATTGATAAGGCCATTCCTGCCATCATGGAGAGCAAAAGTCCATGTCGCGGGTTCCCATGACTTCGAAGGCCTTTCTAAAGGAGATTAACAGGTAACATTATGATTTTCAAAAGCAAACATGAGGAAATCTGCAGATGCTGGAAATTAAAGCAACACACACAAAATGCTGGTGGAACACAGCAGGCCAGGCAGCACCTGCAGATGCTGCCTGGCCTGCTGCGTTCCACCAGCATTTTGTGTGTGTAACTTTATGATTTGTTTATTTAAAATGAGCAACAACTCTCTTAAAATAATAAAGTGATAACACTGCTCAATATGGACCATTTATTCACTTCTGATGATTTGACATGCCCAAGTACTCTTGGGAGATACAATACACCTCTGATATCCCAGTAATGTGTCCTTTGTGTAATCTGTTTCCACAGCAGCTGCATAGCATCCCCACTCCCCCACAGGAAGTAGGGAAGTTAATGCTAATCTATCCCAAGGAACAATAGGAAAAATCAGACTGGGTGACATTTTCCATGAGGGCACATACAGGGATTGAACCAATATCTCCTCCACAATCACCATCAACTCTAGGCACTCAGACCCCTGCTCTACTCACCTTATATCTATGATTGTGTGCCTCCTGGTTGAATGGGGCCAGAACAGCCTCTCTCTTAACATCAGCAAAACCAAAGAGCAGATTATCAATACAGGAGGAAGAAGGCAGAGGGAAAGTCCACGAGTTAGTCCTCATTCGGGGAATGGAAATGGAGAGGGTCAGTAGCTGTGAAGCATGTCAGAGAATCCTGGGACCATCACAAAGATGCCATGACAGCACCTCTACCTTCTTAGAAGTTTGTGTATGTTTAGCATGTCACCAAAAGCTTTGACATTCTTCTATTGAGTATCCTGACATTGCATTATGGCCCACTATGGAAACACCAATGCCCATGAATAAAAAAGGTGACAGAAAGTGGTGGATACAGCCCAGTCCATCACAGGCAAAGCCCTCCCCACCACTGAGCATATTTCCATGGAGTGGTGCCACAGGAAAGCAGCATCCATCATCAAAGACCCCCACCATCCAGGCCATGTGTCCTTCCCACTACTACCACCAGGAAAGAGGTACAGGAGCCTTAGGTCACACACTATCAGGTTCAGGCATTAAGCATTTCAAGCATTAGGCTCCTGAACCAGTGTGAATAAGTTCACTCAACACTACTTTCAACTGATTCCATGACCTACCGACTTATTTTCAAGAACTCTATGGTTCATGATCTCAGTATTACTTTTTATTTACACAGTTTGTCTTTTTTGCATATTGATAGTTTGTCAGTCTTTGTCAGTTTATGTATAGCTTTTCATAAAATTCTATTTTCCTGTGAATGTCTGCAAGAAAATGTATCTCCAGGTAATATATAACATATATGTACTTAGATAATAAATTTACTTTGAACTTTTATTTCCATATTCTGAGCTCATTTGGAGTCTCGGCCTGTCAATCTACCCTTCCAAAGTCCATAAACGACAATTGTCCATTTCTTTCCACGGATGCTGTCTGACCAACTGAGTTCCTCCAGCAGATTGTTTGTTGCTCCAGATTTCATCTCATCAACGATGAGAGGCATTGATCGTGTGGATAGTCAGAGGCTTTTTCCCAGGGCTGAAATGGTTGCCACAAGAGGGCACAGGTTTAAGGTGCTGGGGAATAGGTATAGAGGAGATGTCAGGGGTAAGTTTCTTTACTCAGAGAGTGATGAGTGCATGGAATGGGATGCCGGCAACGGTGGTGGAGGTGGATACGATAGGGTCTTTTAAGAGACTTTTGGATAAGTACATGGAGCTTAGTAAAATAGAGGGCTATGGGGAAGCCTAGTAATTTCTAAGGTAGGGACATGTTCGGCACAACTTTGTGGGCCAAAGGGCCTGTATTGTGCTGTAGGTTTTCTATGTTTCAGCATCTGTAGCCTCTTCTGTCTCTATCCTAGCTTTTTATACTCACTTTCAAACACGCAAGTGTGACGTACCACAGAACAAATTGTGGCCTATCACACTTGGGCAAGAAAGTTATGTGGATATGAATAATGGAATGTTGCAGGAAACATGGCAGCTGAGTTGAATGTAGCAAGTTCCTTTAGCAACATCATTATAAACCAAATAATTAGTGTTAGTAATGCTGAATGAGGGATAAGTATAGCAAGGAGATCAGGGAGAACTGCACTGCTGCTTTTAACACTGTGCCGTGGAATCTTTGACATCCACCTGGGAGCAAGAAGGAGTTTACCTTAAAGGTAGCATCTTTGATAGTGTAGTACTGTCTCAGTAAAACCTTAAGATATCAGGCTGATATCCAAAGTTCAAAGTAAATTTATTATCAAAGCACATAAACAGTACCATGCAAAAGTCTTAGGCACATATATATATAGCTAGGGTGCCTGAGACTTTTGCACACAACTGTATATTATGTCTTTTCAGTTACCTTATAACACTTAATACTACCGAGCTAATACAAAGCTTTTTTCTGCGTGCCATACTCTGCCAGAGCCTCGGCGACCACTTTTTTAAAAAAAAAAGTGGTTGTCTTGGAAGAAAGATTCTGTGAGTGGTCCCCCACGTCCTTCTCACAGCACAGTGTTAATACAAAGTTAAGTACTCTTATTTCTGTTTCCCAATTACCTTCCTGTTTTAACCAATATACAGTACTGTGCAAAATTCTTAGGCACCCTAGCTATATATACAGTATACACCCAAGACTTTTGCATAGTACTGTATGTCATCAGATACCACCCTGAGATTCATTTTTTGTGGGCATTCACAGTAAATACAAATGTTCAAAACCAATGTTCAAAAGACAACAAACTGCAAAAACTAAAAGAAAACAAAAATAAACAAAATAATAATAAATAAATAAGCAATAAATATTGAGAACATGAGATGAAGAATCCTAGAAAGTCAGTCCATAGGTTATGGCAACAGTTCAGTGTTGGGTTGAGTGAAGATATCTTTGGAAACAGCTCTATTTCTACCTTTAATATCTCTTTTTTTCCCTTTTCAAGGTGCTTTTGAAGACCCTGACCTGGAGCTACACTTTTGACTTTGGTTGTTTTTTGGAATGGGACCCGCTCTCAGGGCCTCACGACCAGTTGCTTTTTGATATCCCAAGGATGCAGCCTGGAAGACTAGGACGCCTTAAGGGTGCTGGATTTTCGTGACACTGGAGACGGGCTGATTCTTGGCTGAGAATCCTGACTGAGGCGTTGCAGGAGAACATGAAACATTGGGAGCAGCAGATTAGCTGCCATGGGCTGTGTGCCCAGAGAGCTGCACCTTTGCAGTGCTGACTCTCTGGGCGCAGAGCTCAGAAAAAGTGACCCAACAGACTTTTAATATCGTAAATCAGCGAGTTGCTTGTTATGTCTTCCTTCTCACTGTGAAATGGGGACACCTCTTTTTCCCTTATTAGGGAGAGAGAGAGCCTGTGGTATATCAAATTACCGGGTGGACGAGTAGTCCTTTGGGGTACTGCAAGTCTGTGTCTACCAGGCCATGACACAGCCAGTCAATATACTCTCCAACACACATCTATAGAAGTTTGTCAAAGTTTTACATGTCAAGCCAAGAATAAAAATAATCCAAGAATAGAATACAAAGTAAAATTTCATTTTAGAAACTGCAATAAAGAATTGCAGAATTTCATACAAGACAGGTGAACACTACTGGGCTGTTACACAGTTTCAGTTTCTCTGTACTAAGCCCATCATGTTCCTCCTCAGCAATGGATCAAATTTTGGAAGATAGGATTTGGTTGAAGAACTCCTTTTCAACTGGCACAAACACGACCGGCTGACTTGGTCTCTTCTACTGTATAGTTTCCATGAACCTTAATTAGTCAGGGCATGAAGGGCTATGGGGAGAAGGCAGGAGATTGGGGTTGAGAGGGAAATGGATCAGCCATGACAGAATAGTGGAGCAGAAAAAATGGCCAAATGACCCAATTCTGCTCCCACATCTTATGGAATTTGTGATAAATTGGTGTCTTCTTGTACCTACTCATTGTCAATGTTCTGTGCTACCTACATTTCCAATTTGCTGCTCCCCAAGGCAATTGTTCCATGCCACAGAGTATACATTCTCTATCACACCCTCCAGGGATCTGTGTTAAATTATCCTGTACCTTCACTATCTAGGCCATGTCCCCACCATCCAGGCCATATTCTCTTCTCGCTGCTACCATCGGGCAAGAGTTACAAGAGCCTAATTCCCACACCACCATGTTCAGGAACAGTTATTACCCCTCAACCATCAAGCTCCTGAAACAAGTGTGGATAACTTCATTCACCTCAACTCTGAACTGATTCCACAACTTACAGATGCATTCTACAACTTATGTTCTCAGTATTATTTATTGTTTTTTTATTAGCACGATATGTCTTTGTTTGCACATAATTGTTAGTCTTTATTTATACATTTTTAAAAAATATGATTGTATTTCTTTATTTCCCTGTAAATGTCTGCAAGAAAATAACACTCAAGGTAGTTTATGGTGACATATATGTACTTTAAAAATAAATTTACTTTGACTTTGAATAGACTCAAGTTGTGTGTGGGTGAGATTGAAAGAATTGCAGAGAAATTACTGGGATATGTCTCCAACATCCAGCACCATCCAAGGAAGCAATGGTACTCGTACAGATCAAATTAATTAATTAATGAGGTTTGTCTGATGGCTCTAGGCCTGTACTTGCTGGAGTTTAGAAGAATGGGGGGGGGGGGGGAATCTCATTGAAACCTATCAAACATTGAAAGGTCTAGACTGAGTGGACATGGAGAGGATGTTTCCTATAGTAGGTGAGTCTAGAACCAGAGGGCACAGCCCCAGAATAGGATGTTCATTTAAAACAGAGATGAGGAGGAATTTCTTTAGCCAGAAGGTGATGAATCTATGGAATTCATTGCCACAGATAGGTGTGGAGGCTAAGTCATTGGATATATTTAAAGTGGAGGTTGATAGGTTCTTGATTAGTCAGTGCATCAAAGGTTACAGGGAGAAGGCAAGAGAATGGGGTTGAGAGGGATAATGAATCAGCTTTGATGAAATGGCTGAGCAGACTTGACAGGTTGAATGGCCTAATTCTGCTCTTACACTTTTTGATGGTGCAAGAGCAGAATTACCCCTCCCCAGTGTAAAGCCACATTACATTGGTTCATACTCCATCAATACATACCCGAGCAACTGCCCTGTCAGACAGGTATCCAGCAGCAACGCTCCCCAGCAGCCCACCAACCTCCAGTGCACTCATGAACGAGCTCCCTGCAAGATCAAAGCAAAAATAAAAGAATGGCAGTGGGTTGCCTAAACATCATGAATGTCAGTGTTTAAGGGACAGCATGGTAGCATAGTTATACATTACAGTGCCAGTGATCAGCGAATGGGGTTGAATTCCTCGCTGTCTGTAAGGAGTTTGTACATTCTGGTAATGGCCATGTGGGTTTAGAAAGATGTACAGTATAAGTTAGGGTTAGTGAGGTGTGGGCCTGCTATGTTGGTGCCAGAAGCATGGTGACACGAGCGGACTGTCCCCAGCACATGCTCGGACTGTGTTGTTCACTGACACAAACAACACATTTCACCGGATGTTTCAATGTACATGTGACAAATAAAGCTAATCTTTATAAACCTTTATCTTTAATCCTCAGTTTAGTCAAAATAAACTGACTGAACCTGAAGGGAGACGAGAACTACAAATGGCACAAGACTTGGAAAGAGGGCGAAATTCTCCAGTTCTAGCTGTCGACTTCCCTGGCTCTTTGTTCTCATCTCTAGGTCTACCTATTTATTTTACAAATGTGTGCAAGTCCAATATTTATTGCCTATCCTTTATAGTCCTTGGGAAAGGTTTAGAATCAGAATCATGTTTTTTTTTTTAAAATCAGTGACATATGTTGTGAAATTGTTATTTTGCAACAGCAGTACAATGCAATACATGAAGAAGTACAGATTACAGTAAGAAAAATAAAAAAAATCAATGTTTAAAAGAGACCATAACAGTGAGGGAGTGTTCATGGGCTCATTGTCCATTCAGAAACCTGGCAGGGGGAAGAAGCTGTTCCTGAATCATTGAGTCTGTACCTCTTCCTTGATGGTAGTAATGAGAAGAAGTCTTTTTCTGGGTGATGGGGGTCATTCACGATGGATGCCGCCTTCTTAAGGCAATGCCTTTTGAAGACTTCCTAGACGCTGGGTAGGCTAATGTCTAATGATGGAGCTGGCTGAACTTAAAACCCTCTGTAGCCTTTTCCGATTCCAGCTCAAGACGAATTCGTTATTGGGAAGAGCGAGTTACCTTCTAGGACTGTTGGGATTCCTTCTGGGTGAAGACACTCCTACAATGTTTTTGGGTGATCTAGGATTTCAGACCAGAAATAGTGAAGAAACAAGTATACACTTCCAAGTCAGGGTGGTGGTGGCTTTGAGGGGAAGCTACAGATGATGATCCCATGTGATTGCTGCTCTTGTTGAATGAGTTCACAGGGTTAGGAAGTGCTCCTACAGTTGCCTCATGAGAGAAAACAAATTGTAGAAATAATTAGCAATATTAGGACTTTATCCCCTGGAGCACAGGAGAATGAGGGAAGATATACAAAATGATGAGGGGTATAGAAAGGGTGGACTTTTTAACCTCAGGTTGGGTGAGATGAGAACTAAAGGTCAGAGATTTAGGGTGAAAGGTGAAATATTTAAGGGGAATCTGAAGAACTTTTTCATTCAGAGGGCGGTGCAAGTGTGGAAGGAGCTGCCAGCAGATCTGGAAGGTATGGGTTCAATTGTAAAATTTGAGAGAACTTTGACTAGGTACATGGATGACAGATAAGAGAAGTACAGAGGACTATGGTACGGGTGTAGGTAGATGAGACTAGGCAGAAAACCAGGCTGGCATGGACTAGATGGCCTGAAAGGCTTGTTTTTGTGCTGTAATGCTCTATGACTCTATCAATAGTAGGAAACATATTAGATCATCATTAAGGAACATGACACTTAGGGAAATAAATTTAGGATAAGCAGATTCCATAGAATTAATGAGAGGAAAATTCTGTTTGACAAACGTGGATGTTCGTATAGTTAGCAGTTCTAACTAGCTGGGTGAACAAGGTCAAAGAAATTGATGTGGTATATTTGGACTTCCAGAATGCTTCTGATAAGGCGTTTCACAATAAAATTAGAGTACATGGCTTTGTAGACAATGCATTGAAATGGTTTAAGGATTAGTTAGGGGTTAAAAACACCAATAAAAGGTTCTTTTTCAATTTTGAACAGGGAGAAATGCTGGTGCCTCCAATTGTTTGCAATCTATGCTGATGATTTGACAAATGAAATCAAGTATAATATACCTAGGTCTGCTGTGATACAATCACGGATGGTATTGTGGGCTGTGAGGAGGTGGCAAAGGGATACAAGCAGTTTGGCTAAGGACAAAGAATACCAAAAATGAGAAATAATTTTGAAAAAAAAAGAAAAATGTGGAATATGGAGACACAAGAGAGTGCAAATGCTGAAATATGGAGCAACAAATAAACAGCTGGAGGAACTCAACGGGTCAGGCAACGTCTATGGAGGGCATTAGACAGTTGACATTTCAGGTTGAGATAACACGAGGAAATCTGCAGATGCTGGAAATTCAAACAACACACACAAGATGCTGCCTGTCCTGCTGTGATCCACCAGCATTTTGTGTGTGTTGTTCCAGGTTGAGATACTGCATCTGGTCTGGAAAGAGGGGAGATAGTCAGTATAAAGAGGTAGGGGGAAGGGCTGTTGCAAGAACTGGCAGGTGATAGGCAAATGAATCTATTTTAAATGATGAGAGATGATCAAGTACTGGTCTGGTGCTTACAGGGATCTTGGAGTTCTTGTACAAGAATATCTGGAAATTAATTTGGAAGTTGAGCAAGGAATTAGGAAGACAGATGGTATGTTGGTTTACATGAGGATTGAATAGATGAGTAAAAACACTGCTCTAATTACTAAAGTCCACGGTGAAGTCATATTTAGAACAGCAAATTAATCTGACCTAGCTAAAGAATTTGTAATGAAAGAGATCCCAGCACCAGATTGATTCCTGGCATGTCAGGTTTGTAACATGAGAAGAAATTAATCATGTTTGGCCTATACTCTCTAGAATTTGAAAGAAAGAGATGATCTCGCTAAAGCAGTAAATCCTTACAGGATTTGATAGGGTGAATGCAGGGATAATGTTTCCACTGGATAGGGTCTAGAACTCATATCATAGACTCAAAACAGAATCAGAATCAGGTTTAATATCACCAGCGTATATTGTGAAATTTGTTAACTTTAGGGAAGCAGTACAACGATCAATAAATGTAAAGGAAAAAAACTAAATTACATTAAGTATATACATGTCTATTAAGTAGTTAAGTTAAAATAAATAGTGCAAAATTGAAGTCAAAGCTAATGTAAAAGCAAAAGAGAGGGCATACAACAAAGTAAAAATTAGTGGGAAGGTAGAGGATTGGGAAGCTTTTAAAACCTTAGAGAGAGCTAGTCTAGTCAGGTGGAAGGAGGCAGCATACCTGAGGTTTAGGAAGCAAGGATCAGATGGGTCTATTGAGGAATATACGGTAGCAAGAAAGGAGCTTAAGAAGGGGCTGAGAAGAGCAAGAAGGGGGCATGAGAAGGACTTGGCGAGTAGGATAAAGGAAAACCCCAAGGCATTCTTCAGTTATGTGAAGAACAAAAGGATGACAGGAGTGAAGGTAGGACCGATTAGAGAAAAAGGTGGGAAGATGTGCCTGGAGGCTGTGGAAGTGAGCGAGGTCCTCAATGAATACTTCTCTTCGGTATTCACCACTGAGAGGGAACTTGATGACGTTGAGGACAATATGAGTGAGGTTGATGTTCTGGAACATGTTGATATTAAGGGAGAGGAGGTGTTGGAATTGTTAAAATACATTAGGACGGATAAGTCCCCGGGGCCTGACGGAATATTCCCCAGGCTGCTCCACGAGGCAAGGGAAGAGATTGCTGAACCTCTGGCTAGGATCTTTATGTCCTCGTTGTCCACGGGAATGGTACCGGAGGATTGGAGAGACGCGAAAGTTGTCCCCTTGTTCAAAAAAGGTAGTAGGGATAGTCCAAGTAATTATAGACCAATGAGCCTTATGTCTGTGGTGGGAAAGCTGTTGGAAAAGATTCTTAGAGATAGGATCTATGGGCATTTAGAGAATCATGGTCTGATCAGGGACAGTCAGCATGGCTTTGTGAAGGGCAGATCGTGTCTAACAAGCCTGATAGAGTTCTTTGAGGAGGTGACCAGGCATATAGATGAGGGTAGTGCAGTGGATGTGATCTATATGGATTTTAGTAAGGCATTTGACAAGGTTCCACGTGGTAGGCTTATTCAGAAAGTCAGAAGGCATGGGATCCAGGGAAGTTTGGCCAGGTGGATTCAGAATTGACTTGCCTGCAGAAGGCAGAGGGTCATGGTGGAGGGAGTACATTCAGATTGGAGGGTTGTGACTAGTGGTGTCCCACAAGGATCTGTTCTGGGACCTCTACTTTTTGTGATTTTTATTAATGACCTGGATGTGGGGGTAGAAGGGTGGGTTGGCAAGTTTGCAGACGACACAAAGGTTGGTGGTGTTGTAGATAGTGTCGAGGATTGTCAAAGATTGCAGAGAGACATTGATAGGATGCAGAAGTGGGCTGAGAAGTGGCAGATGGAGTTCAACCTGGAGAAGTGTGAGGTGGTACACTTTGGAAGTACAAAGTAAATGGCAGGATACTTGGCAGTGTGGAGGAGCAGAGGGATCTGGGGGTACATGTCCACAGATCCCTGAAAGTTGCCTCACAGGTAGATAGGGTAGTTAAGAAAGCTTATGGGGTGTTAGCTTTCATAAGTCGAGGGATAGAGTTTAAGAGACGCGATGTAATGATGCAGCTCTATAAAACTCTAGTTAGGCCACACTTGGAGTACTGTGTCCAGTTCTGGTTGCCTCACTATAGGAAGGATGTGGAAGCATTGGAAAGGGTACAGAGGAGATTTACTAGGATGCTGCCTGGTTTAGAGAGTATGGATTGTGATCAGAGATTAAGGGAGCTAGGGCTTTACTCTTTGGAGAGAAGGAGGATGAGAGGAGACATGATAGAAGTGTACAAGATATCAAGAGGAACAGATAGAGTGGATAGCCAACGTCTCTTCCCCAGGGCACCACTGCTCAGTACAAGAGGACATGGCTTTAAGGTAAGGGGAGGGAAGTTCAAGGGGGATATTAGAGGAAGGTTTTTCACTCAGAGAGTGGTTGGTGCGTGGAATGCACTGCCTGAGTCAGTGGTGGAGGCAGATACACTAGAGAAGTTTAAGAGACTACTAGACAGGAAAATGGAGGAATTTAAGGCGGGGGGTTATATGGGAGGCAGGGTTTGAGGGTCGGCACAACATTGTGGGCAGAAGGGCCTGTAATGTGCTGTACTATTCTATGTTCTATAATATCAAAAGTGGAGAGTAAAAGCTTTTTCAAATATGTTAAAAATAGTAAAAAGAGATGAGAGTGGATATAGGACTGTAGGAAAATGAAGCAGGAGAAATAATAACGGGGACAAGGAGATGGCAGATGAAGAAAATGAGTATTTTGCATCAGTCTTCACTGTGGAAGACACTAGCAGTGTGCCTGATGTTATAGTGTGTGAAGGAAGAGAAGTGAGTGCAGTTACTATTCCAAGGGAGAAGGTGCTCAAAAAGCTGAAAGACCTAAAGGTACATAAGTCACTCAAACCAGATGAACTGCACCCTAGGGTTCTGAAAGAGGCATCGTTAGAGATTATGGCATTAGAAATGATCTTCCAAAAATCACTGGACTCTGGCCTGGTGCCAGAGGACTGGAAAATTGCAAATGTCACTCCACTCTTCAAGAAGGGAGAGAGGCAGAAGAAAGGAAATTATAGACCAGTTAGCCTGACCTCAGTGGTTGGGAAAATGAAGTCAATTGTTAATGATGAGGTGATGGGAGTACCTGGTGACATAGAACAAGATAGGATGAAGTCAGCATTGTTTACTTAAGGAAAAATCTTGCCTGTTGAACCTGTTGGAATTTTTTGAGGCGATTACAAGTAGGGTAGATTAAAGGGGTGTAGTGGATGTTGTATATTTGGACTTTCAGAAGGCCTTTGACAAGGTGCCACACATGAAGCTGGTTACCAAGTTAGAAGCCCATGGTATTACAGGAAAGTTACTAACAAGGTTAGAGTATTGGCTGTTAGGTTGGAGGCAATGAGTGGGAATAAAAGGATCCTTGTTGACTAGTGGTGTTCCGTAGTGGTTGGTGTTGGAACCACTTCTTTTTATGCTGTATATCAATGATTTAGATGATGGAATAGATGCCTTTGTTGTCAAGTTTGCAGATGATATGAAGATTGGTGGAGGGGCAGGTAGTGTTGAGGAAACAGGTAGGATAACACATCAGGAGAATGGGCAAGAAAGTGGCAAATTAAATACAATGTTGAAAAATGCATGTTCATGTACTTTGGTAGTAGAAATAAATGTGAAAACAATTTTCTAAATGGGGAGGAAATCCAAAAGTCAGAGATGCAAAGGGATTTAGGAGTCCTTGTGCAGATTGCAGGTTGAGTCGGTGGCCAGAAAGGCAAATGCAATGTTTGCATTCATTTCAAGAGGTCTGGAATACAAGAGCAGGGATGTGATGCTGAGGCTTTATAAGGCACTGATGAGGCCTCAGCTTGAGTATTGTGAACAGTTTTGGTCTCCTCATCTTAGAAGAGATGTGCTGGCATTGGAGAGGGTCCAGAGGAGGTTCACAAAGATGATTCCAGAAATGGAAGGGTTATCATACGAGGAACGTTTGATGGCTCTAGGTCTGTACTTGCGGGAATTTAGAGGGATGAGGGGGGGTCTCATTGAAACCTTTCAAATGTTGAAAGGCCTAGACAGAGTAGACGTGGAAAGGATGTTTCCCATGGTGGGAGAGTCTAGGACAAGAGAGCACAGCCTCAGGATTTCGGGGCGTCCATTTAAAACAGAGATGCGGAGAAATTTCTTTAGCCAGAGGGTGAATTTGTGGAATTTGTTGCCACGTGCAACTGTGGAGGTCAGGTCATTGGATGTATTTAGGTCAGAGCTTGATAGGTTCTTGAATGGACATGACATCAAAAGTTACGGGTAGAAGAACCGGGAAATGGGTCTGAGGAGGGGGAGAAAAATGGATCAGCCATGACTGAATGGCGGAGAGACTCAATAGGCCAAATGGCCTAATTCTGCTCCTATGTCTTATTGTCTAAAATAACTGAAATAAAAAAGTAGTGAGGTCATGTACATGGGTTCAATGTCCATTTAGGAATTGGATGGCAGAGGGGAAGAAGCTGTTTCTGAATCGCTGAGTGTGTGCCTTCAAGCTTCTGTACCTCCTTCCTGACGGTAACGGTGTGAAGAGGGCATGTCCTGGGTGGTGGGGATCCTTAACAATGGACGCTGCCTTCCTAAGGCACTGCTCCTTGAAGATAGAACCATAGAACACTACAGCACAGTACAGGCCCTTCAGCTCTCCATGTTGTGCTGACCCATATAATCCTTAGAAAAATTGTACTAAACACACACTACCCCATAACCCTCCATTTTTCTTTCATCCATGTGCCTGTCCAAGAGGCTCTTAAATACCCCTAATGTTTTAGCCTCCACCACCATCCCTGGCAAGTCATTCCAGGCACTCACAACCCTCTGTGTAAAAAACTTACCCCTGATGTCTCCCCTAAACTTCCCTCCCTTAATTTTGTACATATGCCCTCTGGTGTTAGCTATTGGTGCCCTGGGAAACAGGTACTGACTATCCACCCTATCTATGCCTCTCATAATCTTGTAGACCTCTTATCAAGTCCCCTCTCATTCTTCTACGCTCCAAAGAGAAAAGTCCCAGCTCTGCTAACCTTGCTTCATAAGACTTGTTTTCCAATCCAGGCAAAATGCTTCCACATCCTTCCTATAATGAAGTGACCAGATTTGAACACCATACTTTAAGTGAGGTCTCACCAGAGATTTGTAGAGTTGCAACATGACCTCTCTACTCTTGAACTCAATCCCCCTGTTAATGAAGCCTAGCATCCCATAGGCCTTCTTAACTACCCTAGCAACCTATGCAGCGACCTTGAGGGATGTATGAACCCCAAGGTCCCTTTGTTCATCCACACTCTTAAGTAAACTGACCATTAATCCTGTACTCAGTCTTCTGGTTTGTCCTTCCAAAATACATCACCTCACACTTGTCCGGATTGAACTCCATCTGCCATTTTTCTGCCCAACTCTGCAGCCTGTCTATATCCTCTTATAACCTTTGACAACCTACAGCTCCATCCACAACTTCTCCAATCTTAGTGTCATCTGCAAACTGACTCACCCATCCTTCCGCCCCTACATCCAGGTCATTTATAAAAATCACAAATAGCAGGGGTCCCAGGACAGATCCCTGCGGCACTCCACTAGTCACCGACCTCCAGGCAGAATACTTTCCTTCCACAACTACCCTCTGCTTTTTTCCTTTAAGCCAATTATTTATCCAAACAGCAAACTTATCCCATGCCTCATGACTTTCTGGATGAGTCTCTCATGAGAGACCTTGTCAAATGCTTTGCTAAATTCCATGTAGACCACATCCACTGCCCTACCCTCATCAATTTCTTTTGTTACCTCTTCAAAAAACTCAATCAGGCTCATGAGGCACGATCTTCCCTTCACAAAACCATGTTGACTATCCAGGAGTAGACTGTACTTCTCCAAATGCTCGTAGATCCTATCCTTAAGAATCCTTTCCAGTAGTTTGCATACCACATACGCAAGACTCACTGATCTATAGTTCCCAGGTTTCTCCCTATTACCTTTTTTAAACAAGGGAACTACATTTGCCATTCTCCAGTCCTCTGGCACTTCCCCTGAGCCAAAGAGAATTCAAAGATCATAGCTGATGCTCCTGTGATCTCTTCTCTCAATTCCCACAACAACCTGGGGTGTATCATATCCGGCCCTGGGGATTTATCAATCTTAATGTTTTTAAGAAGATTCAGCACTTCTTCTTCCTTACTCTACACATTGTCCAGCACACAAGCCCGCTCTACTTCAACCTCATCCTGATCAAGATCCTTTTCACTTGTGAATACTGAAGCAAAGTATTCATTTAGGACCTCCCCAACCTCCTCCGCCTCCAGGCACATGTTGCCCTCTTTATCTTTTAGCGGTCCCACCTTCGTTCTCGTCATCATTCTGTTCTTCACATACGCATAGAACACCTTGGGGTTCTCCTTAATCCTACATGTCAAGGCCTTCTCATGTCTCCTTTGAGCTCTCCTAAGTCCTTTCTTTAGCTCCTTCCTGGCTACCCTATATTTCTCATAAGCCCCTCCTACTTCCTACTTCTTATATCTAACATATGCTTCCTTTTTCCTCTTAACAAGTTGCCTCACATGTTTCGTCAGCCACGGTTCCCTTTTCCTACCATTTTTTCCTTGCCTCAGTGGGACAAACCTATTCTGAACCCAGCTCAAGTGGTCCCTAAACTTCTCCCACATTACTTCTGTACTTTCCCCTTTGAACAGCTGTTTCCAATTTACTCTCGCTAGTTCCTGCCTCATCCCTTCATAGTTAGCCCTTCCCCAGTTAAGCACTTTACCATTTCGTCTGATTTTATCCCTTTCCATAGCTATGCTGAAGCTAAGGGAGTTGTGGTCACTCTCACCAAAATGCTCCCCCCACCAAGAGGACTGTCACCTGGCCAGGTTCATTACCCAGAACTAGATCCAGTATGGCCTCTCCTCTTGTCGGCCGGTCCACATACTGTGTCAGGAATCCTTCTTGAACACACCTGACAAATTCAGCCCCATCTATCCCCCTTACACTCAGGAGGTGCCAGTCAATAGGAGGGAAGTTGAAATCTCCCATAACTACTACCCTGTATTTCCTGCACCATTCTAAAATCTGCCTGCTTATCTGCTCCTCGGTGTCCCAAGGGCTATTTGGGGGCCTATAGACTACTCCCAGCACAGTGATTGATCCCTTCCTATTTCTGACTTCCACCCAGACTGACTCCATGGACATTCCTTCTGCAGCGTCCTCCCTTTCTATAGCTGTGATACTATCCCTGATCGGCAATGCCACTCCCCCCCCCCTTTTCTACTTCCCACCCTATTCTTTTTAAAACACCTGAACCCCGGGACCTGCATCATCCAATCCTGCCCTTCCTCCAACCAAGTTTCAGTAATGGCCACAACATCGTAGTTCCACGTACTAATCCATGCTCCGAGTTTATCCTCCTTGTTCCTAATACTCCTAGCATTGAAATAGACACATTTCAACCCCTTTAACTGGCTACAATTATGTTCTGTCCCCTGCCTGTCCTTCCTCATAAACTCAGAACTCTTAGCATCATGCCCTTGTCCTTCTACCTTAATCCCTGCACTCACATTCTGATTCCCACCCCCCTGCCAAACTAGTTTAAACCCTCCCCAACAGCTCTATCAAACCTGCCCACCAGGATATTGGTCCCCCTAGGATTCAAGTGCAACCCATCCTTTTTGTACAGGTCACACCCACCACAAAAGAGGTCCCAATGATCCAGAAATCTGAATCCCTGCCCCCTGCTCCAATCCCTCAGACACGCATTTATCCTCCACTTCATTCTATTCCTATTCTCACTGTCGCGTGGCACAGGCAGTAATCCCGAGATTACTACCTTTGAGGTCCTGCTTTTCAACTTCCTTCCTAACTCCCTGAAGTCTTCTTTCAGGACCTCTTCCCTTTTCCTACCTATGTCATTGGTACCAACATGTACCATGACCTCTGGCTGTTCTCCCTCCCACCGCAGGATATCTTGGACGCGATCAGAAACATCCCGGACCCTGGCACCTGGGAGGCAAACTACCATCTGAGTTTCTTTCCTGCGTCCACAGAATCGCCTGTCAGACCCCCTGACTATACAGTCCCCTATCACTACTGCCTTCCTCTTCCTTTCCCTACCCTTCTGAGCCACAGGGCCAGACTCTGTGCCAGAGGCACGGCCACTGTCGCTTCCCCCAGGTAGGCTGTCCCCCCCAACAGTACTCAAACAGGAGTACTTATTGTCAAGGGGTACAGCCACAGGGGTACTCTCTAATACCTGACTCTTCCCCTTCCCCCTCCTGACTGTGACCCACTTGTCTGTCTCCTGTGGCCCCGGTGTGACCACCTGTCGGTAACTCCTCTCTATCACCTCCTCACTCTCCCTGACCAGACGAAGGTCATCGAGCTGCAGCTCCAGTTCCCTAACACGGTCCCTTAGGAGCTGCATCTCGATGCACCAGGTGCAGATGTGGCCATCCGGGACGCTAGGGGACTCCAGGACCTCCCACATCTGACACCGACCACAGAAAACTGGCCTCACACACATACTACCTCCTTTTGCAATCAACAACTGCCTCACCTCGTCTCGTTACCGCTGAAGCCCGTTGAGCAAAAGTCCTTTCACTCTGCTGCCTCTCACTCCGCTGCCCGCTGGATATGGCTGACTTCTTTTTAAACTGTTTGCGCCCAACTGGCTGACATCACGCGCCTGCGCAGTCTGGCCTCTCTCTTCCCCCCCAAAACTCAAAATGTCTTCCCACTGAAATCCTTAGGTGCTCTCCCACTGCCTTCTTGTTCCGAATCCTTCTTGTTTGAAGATGTCTTGGATACTACAGAGGCTGGTACCCATGATGGAGCTGACTAAGTTTACAGCTTTCTGCAACTTGTTTTGATCTTGTGCAGTAGCCCCCCCCCTCCCCCCAGTGATGCAACCAGTCAGAATGCTTTCCATGGTACATTCGTAGAAGCTTTTGAGTGTTTTGGGTGACAAACCAAATCTCCTCAGACTCATAATGAAATATAGCCAGTCTTGCCTTCTTTATTGCTGCATCAATATGTTAGGACCATGTTAGGTCCTCAGATATCTTGGCACCCACCCAGGAACATGAAAATGCTCACTCTCTCCACTTCTGATCCCTCGATGAGGATTGGTTTCTGTTCCCTCGACTTACCCTTCCTGAAGTCCATAATCAGCTCTTTCGTCTTACTGACATTGAGTGCCATGTTGTTGCTGCAGCACCACTCCAGTAGTTGGCATATCTCACTCCTGTACGCCATTTCATCACCATCTGAGATTCTACCAACAATGGTCAAGAGTGATCAAGATCAAGAATGCCTACCATGCTATACCACACCTACACTTTCGGTAAGTCTGATCACCTGGCTGTACTTCTACTCCCCGAGTATACGCAGAGACTGAAGACTGCAGCACCAGTAGTGAAGACCAAGAATGTATGGACAAGGGAAGCACAGGAGCGCCTACAGGACTACTTTGAATCGGTGGACTGGACTGTATTCAGGGATTCATCTTCGAGTCTGGATGAGTACGCCACAGTTGTCACCAACTTCATTAAAGCCTGTGTGGATGAGTGTGTGCCTATGAAAACTTGCTGTACATTCCCAAACCAAAAGCCATGGATGAATCAGGAGGTTCGTCGTCTGCTGAAGGCTAGATCTATGGCATTTTAGTCTGGTAATCCAGGTCTGTACAAGAAAAACAGGTATGACTTGTGGAGGGCTATTTCAAGAGACAATTTTGAATGAGGTTGGAGGTGACATCGGATGCACGGCAACTCTGGCATTGTTTGCAAGGCATTTCTTCCTACAAAGTGAAACCCAATAGTATGAATGGTAACAACAACACACACAAAATGCTGGTGGAACGCAGCAGGCCAGGCAGCATCGATAGGGAGAAGCGCTGTCGACGTTTCGGGCCGAGACCCTTCGTCAGGACTAACCGAAAGGAAAGATAGTAAGAGATTTGAAAGTAGTGGGGGGGGGGGGGGGAAGGGGGAAAATGCGAAATGAATGTTATGAATGGTACTCCCAGATGAGCTGAACAACTTTTACGGACACTTTGAAAGGGAGAATATAACTACAGCTATGAGAATCCCTGCAGCATTCAGTTACCCTGTGATCTCTGTCTCGGAGGTTGATGTCGATGTCAGGCTGCCTTTAAAGAGAGTGAACCCTCACAAGACAATAGGCCCAGTTGGAGTACCCAGTAGGGCTCAGTAACCTGTGCCAACTAACTGGCGGGAGTGTTCAAAGACATTTTCAATCTCTCACCGCTACAGCTGGAAGTTCCTACCTGCTTCAAAAGGGCAACAATTAAACCAGTGCCCAAGAAGAACAAGGGGAGCTGCCTTAATGACTATAATCCAGCAGCACTCACATGTACAGTGATGAAATGCTTTGAGAGGTTGGTCACGACTAGAATGAACTCCTGCCTCAGCAAGGACCTGGACCCGTTGCAATTTGCCTATTGTCACAATAGGTCTACAGCAGACACAATCTCAATGGCTCCCCGCACAGCCTTGGATCACCAGGACAATACAAATACCTGTGTCAGGATGCTGTTTATTGACTACACCTCTGAGTTTAACATAATCATTCCTACAGTTCTGATTGAAAGCTCCAGAACCTGGGCCTCTGTAACTCCCTCTGCAACAGAACCCTCGACTTCCTAATCAGAAGACCACAGTTCGTGCGTATCAGAAATAACATCTCCACCTTACTGATAATCAACACTAGTGCACCTCAAGGATGTGTGCTGAGCCCATTGCTCTACGCTCTCTACACCCAGACTGTGTGGTGAAGCACAGCTCAAATGCCATCTATAAATTTTCTGACAACACAACTATTGTTGGCAGAATTTCAGATGGTGACAAAAGGGTGTACAGGAGCGAGATATATCAGCTAGTTGAGTGGTGTCACAGCAACAACTTTACACTCAATGTCAGTAAGATCAAAGAATTGACTGTGGACTCCAGGAAGGGTAAGATGAGGGGACACACGCCAGTCCTCATAGAGGGATCAGAAGTGGAAAGGGTGAGCGATTTCAAGTACCTGGCTGTCAATATTTCTGAGGATCTATCCTGGACCCTGCATATTGATGCAAACAAATAAGGCATGACAGTGGCTATATTTCATTAGGAGTTTGAGGAGATTTGGTATGTCACCAAAGACACTCACAAATTTCTACAGATATACAGTGGTGAGTGGTATCTCCACCATTGACTGAATCACTGTCTGGTTTAGGAGGGTTGAAATAAGCTGCAGAAAGTTGTGAACTCAGTCAGCTCCATCATGGGCACTAGCCTCCTCAGCATTTAGTACCATCATTCCCACAATCCTGATTGAGAAGTTGCAGAACCTGGGCCTCTGTACCTCCCTCTGTAATTGGATCCTCGACTTCCTAACCGGAAGACCACAATCTGTGCAGATTGGTGATAACTTCCTTGTTGATGATCAACACTGGTGCACCTCAGGGGTGTGTGCTTAGCCCACTGCTCTACTCTCTAAACACACATGACTGTGTGGCTAGGCATAGCTCAAATACCATCTATAAATCTGCTGACGATACAACCATTGTTGGTAGAATCTCAGGTGGCGATGAGAGGGTGTACAAGAGTGAGATATGCCAACTAGTGGAATGATGCCGCAGCAACAACCTGGCACTAAGACGAAAGAGCTGACTGTGGACTTCAGGAAGGGCAAGTTGAAGGAATACGTACCAATCCTCTGAGGATCTAACCTGGTCCCAACATATTGATGCAGTTATAAAGAAGGCAAGACAGAGGCTATACTTCATTAGGAATTTGAAGGGATTTGGTATGTCAACAAATACACTCCAAAACTTCTCTAGTTGTACCGTGGAGAGCATTCTGACAGGCTGCATCAACTGTCTGGTATGGAGGGGCTACTGCACAGGACTGAAAGAAGCTGCAGAAGGTTGTAAATCTAGTCAGCTCCATCTTGGGCACTAGCCTACAAAGTACCCAGGACATCTTTAGGGAGCGGTGTCTCAGAAAGGCAGCGTCCATTATTAAGGACCTCCATCACCCAGGACATGCCCTCTTCTCATTGTTACCATCAGGTAGGAGGTACAGAAGCCTGAAGGCACACACTCAGCGATTCAGGAACAGTTTCTTCCCCTCTGCCATCTGATTCCTAAATGGACATCGAACCCTTGAACACTAACTCACTTTAAAAAAAATATATATTTCTGTTTTTGCACGACCTTTTAATCTATTCAACATACATATACTGTAATTGATTTACTTATGTATTTGTTTTTACTTTTTTTCTTCTATACTATGTATTGCATTGAACTGCTGCTGCTAAGTTAACAAATTTCACGTCACATGCCAGTGATTCTAAACCTGATTCTGAAGACTAATCCCTTCCTCCACTTGCACTGGCAGCCCATTCCACACTCTCACCACCTTCTGAGTGAAGATGTTCCCCCTCAGTTTCCCCTTAAATATTTACCTTTCACCCTTAACCTATGAACTTTCAGTCTAGTCTCACACAACCTCAGTGGTAAAAGTACAGTTCCAGAGCACTTCCCTGATCCGAGACACAATGGATGTGAAAGATCCACTTTATTGTCATCTGTACATCTGCATGTGTGCACAGGTGCAGTGAAACCGACTTGCAGCAGCATCAGATTCACAATATTCACGAAAAACATCAATTAAACAAATTGTATGCAAATTTTATAGGAAAGAATACAATTAAGACAAAAATAACAGACCATTTTAGTGCAAAGTGATCAAAGTGGTCACAGTGTTGCTAGACTGTAGTAATTAGGGTTTTGGCGATTGATTCAAGAACCGAATGGTTGAAGGGAAGCAGCTGTTATTGAAACTGGTGGTGTGGGACTTCAGGTTTCCATACCTCCTGACCAATGGTAGCTGTGAAAAGATGGCATGGCCTGGATAGTGGGGATCTTTGATAACAGATGTTGCCTTCTTTAGGCAGTGTCTTCTGTAGATACTACCAATGGTGGGGAGGGATGTGCCCATGTTAAATTATGTGCACATGATGCTAATGTTAGCACAGGAAAGAAAAATTATTTTCCCAGAATTTACATTTTACATAATGCCTGCTTACCCATCAGTGCAGTTTGTCCCTTCTCTTGAATGAGGAACAGCTGCCCCCAGTCAGTGCAACAGGTCTTCACTCCAAACACCACCAAGTACCCAATATTCAGGACCCACAGATATGGGGTCAACAACAGTTCTTTCAAAGTGCTCTCATCACCAGTGGATCCTGTGTACAGATAATGATTATTGAAGAGGGAAAGTTAATTAGATGCCATGGCACTGAGCAATGCAAGCTTGGTTATGCTTTGAATGCACTATCGTCCACAATATCTGCACAATGTGGAGGGCTAAGGCATTGGTCACTCCTGTTTCCATCCAAGGGGTCAGTGTGGACATGGTGGAGGATTACAAGTACCTAGGGATACGAATGGACAATAAACTGGACTGGTCAAAGAACACTGAGGCTATCTACAAGAAGGGTCAGAGCCATCTCGATTTCCTGAGGTCCTTTAACATCTGCCGGAAGATGCTGAGGATGTTCTACGAGGCTGTGGTGGCCAGTGCTATCACGTTTGCTGTTGTGTGCTGGGGCAGCAGGCTGAGGGTAGCAGACACCAACAGAATCAACAAACTCATTCGTAAGGCCAGTGATGTTGTGGGGGTGGAACTGGACTCTCTGATGGCTGTCCAAGTTGCATGCCATCTTGGACAATGACTCCCATCCACTCCATAATGTACTGGTTAGGCACAGGAGTACATTCAGCCAGAGACTCATTCCATCGAGATGTAACACTGAGCGTCATAGGAAGTCATTCCTGCCTGTGGCCATCAAACTTTACAACTCCTCCCTCGGAGTGTCAGACACCCTGAGCCAATAGGCTGATCCTGGACTTATTTCCACTTGGCATGATTAACTTATTATTTAATTATTTATGGTTTTATATTGCTATATTTCTACACTATTCTTGGTTGGTGCAGCTGTAATGAAACCCGTTTTCAGCCCGAAATGTCAACTGTACTCTTTTCTATCGATGCTGCCTGGCCCGCTGAGTTCCTCCAGCATTTTGCGTGTGATGACGGAATGGTAGAGCAGACTTAATGGGTCAAATGGCCACTTCCTGTCTCATGTCTTATGGTCTCATCGATGGAGGGGGTTGTGTTTGGAATCAGCTAAAGGTAACAGAATTATATGCAAATATATTTAAGGTTAAAAGGTAATAATTAATTAACTGGAACTACAACTGTAGCTCTTACTTTGTGTTTTGAAATCTTCCATAAAATAACTGTTATATTGTTTTGACTTTTTACCTTGTATTAAAGTATAATAAACTATTTAAAAAAATGCCAAGTTGTGCTCTTCTGATCTGGCTGGGTTCACATCACACTCACAAGATATGAGTATCAAAATGTGAGGACATCTAGCCACACAATCATGCTCGAGGACGCTTCTGTTATCAGACTCTTGAACGGATCTCTTGTACAATAAGTGGGACTCTGGACTTCACTATCTATAGGTACCTTGTTATGATCTTGCACCTTATCATTTACCTACACTGCACTTTGTTGGTAGCTTTTATACTTCATTCTGCATTGTTATTGTTTTACCTTAGTGCACTGTGTAATGATCTGATCAGTATGTAAGACAAGTTTTTCACTGAATCTCAGTACGTGTGACAATCATAAACCAAGTCCAATCTGATAATTACCAGGGTTGTCTTAGTACAGTACCTTTCCTGCCGCCTTTCTTCAGGCCTGGTTCAATGTTGGGTAGTCCTACATCCATAGGCTCATTAATTATAAAGAACAAACACAGGAATGCAATCCCAATGGAGATGGAACCAGAAAGTGTGAGGGTGACCCTCCAGCTGTAGCTCAGGGCCATTGTTGTGGCGATGAGTGGGCCAAGGCTGCCTGCCAAGTTCATACTGGTCGACAGAACAGCCCACCATGTTCCAAACTGTGCTGGTTCATACCACTGAAGGGAAAAGAATGTACACGTTATACAGCAGCTTTTACAGTAAACACAAGTATTTTGTTTTCCTCAGTTTGGTCTGACTGAGGTTTTAGCTGGTTTCCATTTTTCCCTTTCCAAAGCTTCTGATTGATCAACTTGGACAAAACACAGAAAACCTCCTGTTTAAAGTCTAAGCTTCATGGAGAAACTGACTCAAGAAACATTTCTGAATATCAGTGAATCAAATTAATAAGTTAAAAATGCAATTTAATAGCATTATAGTTCTAAAATTGAGTATACAGGTAACTTAAAGATTAGCTTTATTTGTCACATGTACATCAAAACAGTGAAATAGATGTGAAACAGTCTGTGGATGTGCCAGGAGGCAGCCCACAAGTGTCACCATGCTTCCAACACCAAAGCAACATGTCCACAACTCACTAACCCTAACCAGAATGTCTTTGGACTGTGGGAGGAAACCTACGTGGTCACAGAGAGAGTGTACAAACTCCTTATAGACAGCAGCGGGTATCGAACTTCAATCGCCAACTCTGTAAAGAGCTACGCTAACCGCTGCACTATCATGCTGCCCTTAAATATTTAAAAGTTTGATCTTAAATAAAATTTGCATTATAAACAATATTAACTATTTCTCATCTGAGTGCCAATTTTTTCCATTCCCCATCCTTCTCTTCTCCTATCAGATTCCTTCTTTTTCACCCCTTTATCTCCTCTACCTATCACTCACCAGCTTCTCATTTCACCCCCTCCTCCCCACCCCACCCACCCACCTTCCCCCTCACGTGGTTTCACCTATTACCAGCTTGACCTGCTTCCCCTCCCCCCACTTTACTATTCTGGCATCTTCCACCCTCCTTTCCATTCCTGATGATGGGCTTCTGCTGATAAGTTGACTATTTATTCCCCTTCATAGATGCTCACAATATCCACACATCTGGGCTTATAATCAAAGAATAAATTTTGTTTTAATGGGCTATTTATGGATAGCATTTGTTCAGCTATTGAAGGGCTAAGTGCCATAGTAAGATTTAAGGTATTTTAGATTAAGGTTATCTTTATTCACTAGTTTACCCTTATTTATCTGGCTCTGCATTCTTAGGGGAGCTTTTGAAGTATGCAACAGTTCCAAACATCTACAGAGACCAAATCCACAGCTTTCTGCTTTCATGTGGTTCCAATTGATATAGTCACCCACTGAATAAATTAGAGAACATTTCATTTAGAACTGAGGCTTCTCTGCCCTGTCACTGGGAAATCGCTCAATGGCTTAGATGGCCCAATGGATGCATCAAGCAGGGAATCCATTGCAGAAACACTCATCAACAGTCCGGCTCTGTTCAAAAATGTTTTAAAATAAAATGTTTTATATTGATGAAATATTTTTTCCTAAAGCACAAGATAAAACTGAAAATGACATTAAACCAAGACTTTTTGTACAACATTAGCAATGCATACAGGAGAGCCAGGTCCATAAATCAAAGCCACAATTCTACTGCACACAATACTCAAAGGGCGGTACAGTTAGCGATCAGTGATCATTGATGGCAGTTCAATTCCTGCCACAGTCTGTAAAGAGTTTGTATGTTCTCACTTTGACTGTGTGGATTGCATCTGAGTGCTCCAGTTTCCCCCCCACATTCCAAAAGCATACACGTTAGAAAGCTGTGGACATGCAATGTTGGTGTCAAAAGCACGGCAGCACTTGTGGGCTGCCCCCAGCACAGCCTCGGACCGTGTTATTCATTGACGTAAATGGTGTATTTCACTGCATGTTTCAGCATACATGTGACAACTAAAGCTAATCTTTAATCTTCAAACTAGACTTTGGGATGCAGACCCATGTTACTGGGATGATTAGAACTGGTACCAGATACCTTAGTACAAACTTGATGGGCCAAAGGGCCTGTTTCTATGCTCTATGACTCTGTGACATCAATCTGTAAGCAAGTTAGGGATCAGCAGCATTCAGCTCTGTATATTGCGTAAATAATATCTCTTCAAGGGCCACAGAATGTGCAACTCACAGTCCCTCTAAAAATACTACTGCATCAAATGTCACATTCTGAACTCTTACCCTGAACTGTGAAGGCTACCCATAGAATGTAGCAATGGTGCTAAAATTAAATGAAGATACTTGGCTTGGGTTATATTTAATATTCATGGTCAATCCATTACTACTCCATCAGATTTGCATGTTAAGAATAATTCAGTCAATTTTGTTTTATAAAATAATCATCCCTGGCTTGTGATAGAATAGAATAAAAGTATAAACATAATTTATTGGAAACAGTCAGCAGTTAAGGCAGCTTCTGTAGAAGAGAGCAACACACACAAAATGCTGGAGGAACTCAGCAGCTCAGGCAGCAGCTATGGAGAGGAATAAACAGTTAGCATTGATGAAAGGTCTCGGCCCGAAATGTCAACTGTTTATTACTTTCCATAAATGCTGCCTGACCTGCTGAGTTCCTCCAGCATTTTGTGTGTGTGTTACTCTGGATTTCCAGAATCTGCAGAATTTCTCGTGTTTATTATCAGGTGGAAAAGAAACAGTTAACATTTCAACATGAAGAACTTTCAGAATTGGGAAGTTGTGAAATATGGAGCAACACCTAAACTGCTGGAAGAACTCAGTGTCTGTGGAGGGAAGAAGATTGACCTATCAGTTCGTGCTAGCCATTTCAGCCCTGGGAAAAAGCCTCTGACTATCCACACAATCAATGCCTCTCATTATCTTATACACCTCTATCAGATCACCTCTCATCCTTCTTCACTCCAAAGGCCAAGTTCACTCAACCTATTCTCGTAAGGCATGCTCCCCAATCCAGGTTATATCCTTGTAAATCTCCTCTGCACCCTTTCTATGGTTTCCACATACTTCCTATAGTGAGGCGACCAGAAGGATAGACAGTAGAAATATCCCACTACCATCAGAATCTTCAATGGACCTCTCATATGCTAAAAGATGAACACATGATCTCCCAAAATCTATCCTGCTGTGACCCTTGCACCTGATTTGTCTACTTTCTCTGTAACTGCAGCAGTGCATTTTGTCTGAATGCTATGCAGAATTAAAGCTTTTCACTGGACCTCAATACTTAAAACAACAATAATCCAATACAAAGTATGAGACGAGGGATTAGATATTAGTTTTATTTGTCACACGTACCTCGAAACAAACAGTGAAACGCACCGTTTGCATTAAATTATATCAATGAGGATTGTGGGGGCAGCCTGCAAATGTTGCCACATGTCCAGTGCCAACATAGCATGCCCAGAACTCGCTATCCCTAATCGATAGGTCTTGGGAATGTGGGAGGAAGCTGGAGCACCCGGAGGGAACCCACATGGTCACGGGGAGAATACTGAATACTTCAGTTCTCTATCAATAAGCATGCACTGGCTTGATTATTGAAATATGTTCAAAAGGCATTGATAGAGAACTGAAAACTTTGGGCTAGATTCTTTGTTAACCTGACTGGAACCACCAAACCATGGAGCTTCAAAATCAGAATCAGATTTATTATCACCAGCATGTGATGTGAAATTTGTTAGCTTAGCAGCAGCAGTTCAATGCAATACATAATCTAGCAGACAGAAAAAATAAAGTAAAAAAAAGTAAATCAATTATAGTATACGCATATTGAATAGATGTTTGAAAAGTGCAAAAAACAGAAATACTGTGTATTAAAAAAAGTGAGGTAGTGTTCAAGGGTTCAATGTCCGTTTAGGAATCAGATGGCAGAGGGGAAGAAGCTGTTCCTGAATCGCTGAGTGTGTGCCTTCTACCTGATGGTAACAGGGGAGGTCCTTAATAACGGATGCTGCCTTTCTGAGACTCCGCTCCCTGAAGACATCCAAGGTACTTTAGAGCTGACTAAATTTACAATCCTCTGGAACTTCTTTCGGTCCTGTGCAGTAGCCCCACCCCCCCATACCAGACAATGATGCAGCCTGGGATGAAAACTAGAAAAGACTTTGAAAAGTTCTTAGGATTTCTTCAAGGCACCCCTTCAAGGGCCTTAACCCCTCCTCTGACCTTGCAAGCTTTGGCAATATTGGTACTGCTGCTTTAACACTTGTGTATAGCCATCATCTCCCAAGATCAGAAATTTCATCCCGCACCCACCCACCCCCACCCCGCCTATCCATTTTTTTCCCTCCTTTGACACACTCCTAAAAATCCAGCTTATTGTCCAAGATTTTTGGACATCTGCCCAAACATCACATTTGTGACTTGGGATAAAATTTGGTTGCTAATGCTTCAGTGAAGCATTTTGATTTTTTTGGGGCATGTTAAAGGTGCTGTACAAATGGAGATCACTGTTGAGGTGGAAGATTTTGCATGGAAGAGGCCCATACATCCCAGTAATAGTTTGTGACCTTAGATAAGCAAACATAACTAGTGGTGTTCCTCAGGGGGTTGGTATTAGATCCACTACTTTTCATGTTATGTTAACGATCTGGTGATGGAATTGATGACTTTGTGGCCAAGTTTGTGGAAGATAGCTGGAGGGGCAGGTTGTTTTGAGGAAGCAGAGAGGCTTCGACAGAACATGAGAATGGAGAAAGTGGCAGATGGAATATAGTGTCAGGAAGTGTAAGGTCATGCACTTTGGTAGAAGAAGTAAAAGCATAGACTAATTTCTGAATGGGGAGAAAATTCAAAAATCTGAGGTGCAAAGGGACTTGGGAGTCCTTGTGCAGGATTCCCTAAAGGTTAACTTGCAGGTTGATTTGTTGGTAAGCAAGGCAAATCCAATGTTAGCGTTCATTTCAAGTGGACCAAAACATAACAGCAAAAATGCAATGTTGAGGCTTTATAAAGCACTGGTCAGACCACATTTGGAATATTGGGAGCAATTTTGAGCCGCATATCCGAGAATAGATATGCCAGCATTGGGGAAGATCCAAAGGAGTTTTATAAGAATCATCTCAATAAAAAGGTTAACATATGAGGCACATTTGATGTCTCTGGGCCTGTTATCACTGGAGTTTAGAAGAATGAGGGAAATCTCATTGAGACCTATTAAATATTGAAAGGTCGAGACAGAGTGGATATGGACGGGATATTTCCTATGATGGGAGAGTTTAGGACACAACTTCAGAATAGAGGGACGTCCCTTTAGAACAGAGATGAGGAGGAATTTCTTTAGCCAGAGGCTGAAGAATCTGTGAAATTCATTGCCACAGACAGCTGTAGAGGCCAAGTCATTGAGTATATTTAAAGCTGAAGTTAATAGGTTGTTGATTAGTCAGGGTGTCAAAGGTTACAGGAAGAATGTTGGAGAATGGGGTTAAGAGGGAAAATAAATTAGGCATGATCGAATGGCGCAGCATACTTGATGGGCTGAATGATCTAGTTCTGCTTCTACTGTATGTTTTATGGTCTTATAACTGCATGGTAAAGAAAGATCCCAGTAAGGAGCAAGCTGTGGTATATTAATGGCATTGAGGTACCTTGCGCAGTATTTTTCCACAGGGTGGCCACCCAAAGCCTTGTGCCAATCCGTTAAAGAACCAGAGCACAGTAAAGGCAGTGATGGTGGAACTCCAGGAGAAGACGACATTTATCACTCCCACTAGGAATAACCCAGAACAGAAGAGCAGACGGGCACTGATCTGATCGGAGAGGACTCCGCTGATAAACTTGCTGATAGCATAAGCCAGCGATTGGCTGCTGGTTATCAGACCTGAAGGAATAACATAAAAAGCAAGATTAATTTGCAGAGTTCACAAACACAAGAGCTTCTGCAGATACTAGAAATCCAAAGTAACACACACAAAATGCTGGAGAAACTCAGCAGGTCAGGCAGCTGTTAATATTCAATTCCCTAATTGCAAGGCCCAGTTCCTATCAGCTAAAACTGTCCCCAAGTTCTAGGTCAAGAACATTGTCCAGGGCTATAATAAGCAGCTACTTCCAAAACCTCGTAAATATCCTTGGTTGCCTATCGTATCCAACCTGCGTGGGAGAGTTTTTAAAGTGGAAAAGCCGTTGGTTGCATTGGGGCAGTTCCACTCTCTTGTCCTTGGAACTTCGGGTCCAGTGGTACGAGTAATTGTCACGGACTGGGCTCTTCCTTAGTTGCAGTGGATGACCATGACTACTTCAATGCTTCTCCAGAATTGCCTTTCTGGATCTCACTGTTGATCTCATCTGCTAGGACAGGGGCTCACTAGGGCTATGAGGCTTGCTGGACACTCTTAGCTGCTTTAGCCCACCTGTTGAAGCAGTGTACTGGGGTATGGCTGCTGTCACATGCAAACAGCCACTTGGAGCCACAGGTGAGAGCTGAGTATCCGGTGGGATCCAAAGGTGAGTGAGCTGCCCCAGAATGGACACGACAAATCCCTTCACTAGAGGTGCTACCCCTCCCTGGACACCCACTACACCCGTACCATGTTAAACACTGAGCAACACACCGAGTGCTACAGGAACTCAGGTCAGGCAGCACGTGAGAAAGGAAGGTCCAGTTAAGTCAGATTTCTTTTTCTCCTGCCCTTTATTTCTTCCACCCATCACCTCTCAGCTTCTCACATCGTTCCCCCCAACTAACCCACCTTCCATTTCACCTATCACCTGCCAGACTGTACTCCCTCTACCTTTGTATTCTGGCTTCTGCCCCATCTTTTCCAGTCCAGATGAAGGTCTTGTCCTAAAATGTTGACTGTTTACTTCACTCCATTGATGCTGCCTGATCCACTGAGTTCCTCCAGGACTTGTGTGTGTTGCTCAAGTTTTCCAGCATTTGCAGAATCTCATGTTTATTTTAAACACTGTCCAGATTTACAAGCTTAATCCACTAATTCCTTTTTTCTGCTCCATTTATCTTTTGAGTTTATGATAGTCCCAGTCAATGACCGAGAGATCGACCCTGGGTGTCAGATTTCTCCCTCCTCCCTTCATGGGATTCTTGATATTGCTGCATCTGTTGGCAACAGACTTGTTTTGAAACTGCTGAGCTAGCACCCCTTTGCTGCGCCCATAACCAATGATTCAGCACTGATGCAGGAAAAGATGATTTCAGCAACAGTGTTCTTTGGAACATAGAACGCTACAACACAGTACAGGCCCTTCGGCCCACGATGTTGTGCCTGAGCTTATAACCTACTCTAAGATCAATCTAACCTTTCCCTCCCACATAGCCCTCCATTTTTCTTTCATCCATGTACCTATCTAGGAGCTTCTTAAATGTTTCTTAAATCTACCACTACCTTGTGCAACATGTTCCACGTACCTACCACTGTGTAAAAAACAGACCTTTGACCTCCACCCTATACTTTCCTCCAATATCCTTGAAATTATGCCTCCTCATATTACCCATTTCCATCCTGGCCTATCCTCTTGATCTATGCCTCTTATCATCGCACTCAACCTGTCCTCATAAGACATGCTCTCTAATCCAGGCAGCATCCTGGTAAATCTCCTCTGTAACCTCTCAAAATCTTTTGGAACATTTGGAAAGTCAAACCAGCTTACAGCTTATGATAGGTTACAAGATAATAAGAGGCATAGACAAGAGTGGACAGCCAGAGACTTGTCCCAGAGTAGAACTGGCTAAAACAAGGGGGAAATAACTCTGGGGTGATGGAAGGAAAGGGAAGAGTGGAAGTCAAAGGTCTGTTGTGTTCACAAAGTGTTGAGTGAGTAGAATGCCTTGCCAATGGAGGTGGTAGAAGCAGATACATTAGGGGTATTTAAAAGACATAGATGACAGAAAAATGAAGGGTTATGTGGGAGGGAAGGATTAGATTGATCTTGGAGCAAGTTAAAAGGTCAACCTAACATTGTGGGCTGAAGGACCTGAACTGTTCTGTACTCTATGAATGGTAGAGCACCAGGAAGTGTAATGGTATAGGGACCCCAGGAGTACAAGTGCATAATTTGTTGAAAGTGGCATCATAGGTGGACAAGGTGGTGAAAAAGATATTTAGCACACTGGCCTTCATCAATCAGGGTATTGAGTATAGGAGCTGGAAGATTATGCGTCAGTTCTATGAAGTGAGGCTGCATTTGGAGTACTTGGTACAGTTTTGGTCACCCTGTTATAGTAAAGACGAGGTTAAACTGGAAATAGTACAGGAAAGATTTATGAGGATGTTGCCGGGACTAGAGGACCTACAGGAGAGGTTTGCCAGGCTATGCTTTTATTCACTAGAATGCAGGAGAATGAGGGGCAGCCTAATAAAAGTGCTAAAAAATTATAAAATAAGGTGGATGGTAAAAATCTTTGTCCCAGTGTAGGGTAGTCCGCAACTAGGGAGCAAAGGTTCAGAGTGAGAGGGAAAGAATTAAATGGGACCCAAGGGGCAACATTTTCACAGAGATAAGACCATAAGACATAGGAGCAGAGTGAGGCCATTCAGCCCATCGAGTCCATTCTGCCATTTCATCATGGGTGATCCCAGATCCCATTCACCCCTATACACTTGCCCTCTCACCATATCCCTTGATGTCCCAACCAATCAGGAATCTATCAACTTCTGTTTTAAATATACGCATGGAATTGGCTTCCACCGCAGTCTGTGGCAGAGCATTCCAGATTCACAGAATCAGAATCAAAATCTGGTTTATTATCACCGGCATGTGTCGTGAGATTTGTTAACTTGTCAATATTCTTTGGCAAAAAAAATCCTCCTTACTTCTGTTCTAAAAGGTGCCCTCTAGTTCAATTAGATCCCTACACATTCTTCTAAATTCCAGTGAGTACAGACCTAAAGCTGCCAAATGCTCCTCATATGTTAACTTCTTCATTCCTGGAATCATCCTCGTGAACTTCCTCTGGACTCTCTCCAATGACAACACATCCTTTCTGAGATAAGGGGCCCAAAGCTGTTGACAATACTCCAAGTGCAGCCTGATTGGTGTCTTATAAAGACTCAGCATTATCTCCTGGTTTTTATATTCTATTCCCCTTGAAATAAATGCCACATTGCATTTGCCTTTTTTAAAATCACAGACTCAACATGTGATTTAATCTTCTGGGAGTCTTGCATGAGGACTCCCAAGTCCCTCTACACCTCTAATGTTTTAATTTTCTCCCCATTTAGATAATAGTCCACACTACTGTTCCATTTACCAAAATGCGTTATCATACATTTCCCAACATTCCATCTGCCACTTTTTTGCCCATTCTTCCAATTTGTCCAAGTCCTGCTGCAATTGCATTGCTTCCTCAGCACTACCTACCCCTCCACCTATCTTTGTATCACTCGCAAACTTTACCACAAAGCAATCAATTCCATTATTAAAATCATTGACAAACAATACTGACGCCCAAGGAACACCACTAGACACTGGCAGCCAATCAGAAAAGGCCCCCTTCATTCCCACTCACTGCCTTCTGTCTATCAGCCATTCCTTTATCCATGCCAGTATCTTTTCTTCAACACCACAGGATTTTAATCTTGTTAAACAGTGTCATGTGTGGCACCTTATCAAATGTCTTCTGAAAATCCAAGTAAATGACATCCACTCCCTCTCCTTTGTCATCCTGCTTCTTACTGCCTTGAAGAACGCTAACAGATTTGTCAGGCAAGATTTCCCTTTACAGAAACCATACTAACTTTGACTTAACAATAGGGTCCAACGCTTTCTCAACCACTGAGGTTAGGCTAACTGGCCTATAATTTCTATTCTTTTGCCTTCCTCCCTTCTTAAAGAGTGGAAATGACATTTCCAATTTTCCAGTCCTCCAGGAGCATGTCAGAATCAAGTGATTCTTGAAAGATCATGACCAATGCATCAGTCATCTCTCCAGCAACCTCTCTCAGGACTCTGGGATGTAGTCCATCTGGTCCAGCTGACTTAACCACCTAAAGACCTCTCAGTTTTCCTAGCACTTTGTCCTTTGTAATAGCAATGGCACTCACTCCTGCTCCCTGACACTCACAGACCTCTGGCACACGGGTAGTGTCTTCCACAGTGAAGACAGATGCCAAGTACTCATTACGTTCATCTGCCGTTTCTTTGTTCCCCATTACTACCTCACCAGCATCATTTTCCAGTGGTCCAATATCAACTCTCACCTTCCTTTTACTCTTTACATACTGAAAAACTTTTGGTATCCTGCTTTATATTATAGGCTAGTTTGCCCTTACTTTTCATCTCTTCTCTTATAGCTTCTTTAGTTGCTTTTTGTTGGATTTTAAAAACTTTCCAATCACTTTTGGTACATTATATGCCCTTTTCTTGGCTTTTGTGCAGTCCTAAACTTTCCTTGTCAGCCACAGTTGCTTACCCCTGCCATTTGCAAACAACTTCTTCTGCGGAATATATCTATCCTGCACTTTGAACTATTCCCAGAAACTTCAGCTACCTCTGATCTGCCATCATCCCCTGGGCAAGCTCCTCTCTCACGCCACTGTAATTCTCTTTATTCCACTGCAATACTGATACATGTAGTTTATGCTTCTCCCTCTCAAATTGCAGTATAAATGGAATCATATTATGATCACTCCCTCCTAGGGGTTCCTTTATGTAAAGCTGACGAATAAAATCTGGGTTATTACACAACACTCAATCTAAGATAACCTTTCCCCAAGTAGACTGAAGCACAAGCTGCTCCCATAGGCATTCAACAAATTCCCTTTCCTGCAATTCAACACCAACCTGATTTTCCCAATTCCCTTGCATATTGAAGCCCTCCATTACAACTGTGACATTACCCTTATTACATGCTCTTTCCAGCTCCCTTTGCAATCTCAACCCTACATGTTGGCTACTGTTTAGAGGCCTATATATGATTCCCATAATGGTTTTTTTTAATCCTTGCAGTTTCTTAACTCCACCCACAAAGATTCAACATTCTCTGACCCTATGTCACCTCTTTCTAAAGATGTAATTCCATCTCCTACCAACAGAGCCACACCACCACCTTCCTGCCTGTCCTTTCATTACAAAGTATATCTTTTGATGTTAAACTCCCAACTATGGCCTTCTTTCAGCCACGAATCAGTGATGCCCACAAAGTCATTCCGACCAAACTCTAAACGTGTCACGAATTCATCCACCTTATTCCAAATGCTTTGCTCATTTAAATACAGCACCTTCAGTCCTGCATTCTTCGCCCTTTTGAATTTTGCCTCTGTGATACAATTTAACTCTTTGCTCTCTCTGCATTTATACCCAATAAATGGCTTGTCCTTCCTTACATTCATGTTACACCCATCATCAGCTCTATCATACTGCTTCCCATCCCCCATCATGTTAGTTTAAACCACTCCCAACAGCTTTAATAAACCTGCCTGCAAGGATATTGGTCCCCCTTGGATTCAGGTGCAACCCGTCCCATTTGTACAGGTCACACCTTCCCCAGAAGAGGTCCCAATGATCCAGAAATCTGAATCCCTGCCCCCTGCTCCAATTCTTCAGCCACACAGTTGTCTGCCGCCTCATTCTATTCCTATCCTCACTGTCGCGTGGCACAGGCAGCAATCCTGAGATTACTACCCTTGAGGTCCTGCTTCTCAACTTCCTTCCTAACTCCCTGTATTCTGTTTTCAGGACCTCCTCCCTTTTTCTACCTGCGTCGTTAGTACCAATATGTTCCACGACTTCTGGCTGCTCACCCTCCCTTCTCAGGATATTGTGGATGTGTCCAGAAACATCACGGACCCAGGTATCCGGAAGTTAAACTACCATCCATGTTTCCTTTTCACGTCCCCACACCAGAGACAGGAGTGAATAGATGGAATGAGGAAGTGGTTGAGGCAGTACAATAGTGTCTTTCAAGTAGCACTGGAGTGGAACTTAGAGGGATATGGGCTGAAGGCAGGGACTATTTGGGTGGGACAAAGAAATAGAGGAAAGGGGGTGGTTTATAGAGGAAATTCCAAAGCTTTATGTCTTGATAGATGCAAGCTAGTGACCAACGTAGATGGATTAAACTTCAGGAAGAGCAAGAGCCCAGAATGAGAGGAGGGTGTTGATCTTGGGTTGGGGCACTGGGGAGAATTATGGAAAGAGGAAGAAATGAGACCATGGAGGTTCCAACTTCAAAGTAAATTTATTATCAAAGTATGTACTGTACGTGTTAACTTGAGATTCATTTTCTTGCAGGCATTCCCAGGATAAAAAAAGAAATGTAACAGAACTCTATGAAAAAACTACACATAAACAAAGACTGACAAACAACCAACGTGCAAAAGACAAACTGTGCAAGTAAAAACATAATCCTGAGAACGTGAGTTTTTTTTATCACGAGCTTGAGAATTTTAAAATCAATCTATCACCTACCCAGGTATGGGAAACAAGAGAAAATAAGGAGGCACATTGGGGGAAAAAGTGTAAAAATAAGAGGGTGGTGTGTGTGTGTGTGTGTGTGTGTGTGTGTGTGTGTGTGTGTGTGTGTGTGTGTGTGTGTGTGTGTGTGTGTGTGTGTGTGTGTGTGTGTGTGTGTGTGTGTGTGTGTGTGTGTGTGTGTGTGTGTGTGTGTGTGTAGAGAGAGAGAAAAAAAATAACAATAGGCACAAGGACACCCAGCAAAAGCGACAGAGGAAACCTACAGCACAATACAGGCCCTTTGGCCCACAAAGTTGTGCCAAACATGTCCCTACCTTAGAAATTACCTAGGCTTACCTAAAGCCCTCTATTTTTCTAAGCTCCATGTACCTATCCAAAAGTCTCTTAAAAGGCCCTATCATATCCGCCTCCACCACTGTTGCCGGCAGCCCATTCCACATACTCACCACTCTCTGAGTAAAAAAAAACTTACCCCTGACATCTCCTCTGTACCTACTCCCCAGCACCTTAAACCTGTGTCCTCTTGTGGCAACCATTTCAGTCCGGGGAAAAAGCCTCTGACTATCCACATGATCAATGACTCTCATTATCTTATACACCTCTACCAGGTCACCTACCATCCTCCGTCGCTCCAAGGAGAAAAGGTCGAGTTCACTCAACCTATTCTCATAAGGCATGCTCCCCAATCCAGGCAACATCCTTGTAAATCTCCTCTGCACCCTTTCTATGGTTTCCACATCCTTCCTGTAGTGAGGCGACCAGAACTGAGCACAGTACTCCAAGTGGGGTCTGACCAGGGTCCTATATAGCTGCAACATTACCTCTCGGCTCCTAAATTCAATTCCACCATTGATGAAGGCCAATACACCATCCGCCTTCTTAACCACAGAGTTAACCTGCGCAGCTGCTTTGAGCGTCCTATGGACTCGGACCCCAAGATCCCTCTGATCCTCCACACTGCCAAGAGTCTTACCATTAATACAATATTCTGCCATCATATTTGATCTACCAAAATGAACCACTTCACACTTATCTAGGTTGAACTCCATCTACCACTTCTCAGCCCAGTTTTGCATCCTATCAATGTCCCGCTGTAACCTCGGACAGCCCTCCACACTATCCACAACACCTCCAACCATTGTGCCATCAGCAAACTTACTAACCCATCCCTCATCCAGGTCATTTATAAAAATCACGAAGAGTCCCACAACATATCCCTGAGGCACACCACTGGTCACCAACCTCCATGCAGAATATGACTCGTCTACAACCACTCTTTGTCTTCTGTGGACAAGCCAATTCTGGATCCAGAAAGCAATGTCCCCTTGGATCCCATGCCTCCTTACTTTCTCAATAAGCCTTGCATGGGGTATCTTATCAAATGTCTTGCTGAAATCCATATACACTACATCTACTGCTCTTCCTTCATCAATGTGTTTAGTCACATCCTCAAAAAATTCAATCAGGCTCGTTAGGCACGACCTGCCTTTGACAAAGCCATGCTGACTATTCCTAATCATATTATACCTCTCCAAATGTTCATAAATCCTGCCTCTCAGGATCTTCTCCCTCAACTTACCAACCACTGAGGTAAGACTCACTGGTCTATTATTTCCTGGGCTCTCTCTACTCCCTTTCTTGAATAAGGGAACAACATCCACAACCCTACAATCCTCCAGAAACTCTCCTGTCCCCATTGATCTTTGCATTATCATAGCCAGAGGATCAGCAATCTCCTCCCTTGCCTCCCACAGTAGCCTGGGGTATATTTTGACCAGTCCCGGCAACTTATCCAACTTGATGCTTTCCAAAAGCTCCAGCACATTCTCTTCCTTAATATCTACATGCTCAAGCTTTTCAGTCTGCTGCAAGTCTGCACTACAATCACCAAGATCCTTCTCCATAGTGAATACTGAAGTATTCATTAAGTACCTCTGCTATTTCCTCCAGTTCCATACACACTTTCCCACTGTCACACTTGATAGGTCCTATTCTTTCACGTCTTATCCTCTTGCTCTTCACATACTTGTAGAATGCCTTGGGGTTTTCCTTAATCATGCCCGCCAAGGCCTTCTCATGGCCCTTTCTGGCTCTCCTAATTTCCTTCTTAAGCCTTATAATCTTCTAGATCTCTAACATTACCTAGCTCTCTGAACTTTTCATAAGTTTTTCTTTTCTTCTTGGCTAGATTTACTACAGCCTTTGTACACCATGGTTCCTATACCCTACCATAACTTCCCTGTCTCATTGGAATGTACCTATACAGAACTCTACACAAATATCCCCTGAATATTTGCCACATTTCTTCTGTACCTTTCCCTGAGAACATCTGTTTCCAATTTAAACTTCCAAGTTCCTGCCTGATAGCCTCATAATTCCCCTTACTCCAACTATCTGTTCCTATCTCTCTCCAATGCTATTGTAAAGGAGATAGAATTGTGATCACCATCTCCAAAATGCTCTCCCACTAAGAGACCTGACAGCTGACCAGGTTCATTTCCCAATACCAGATCAAGTACGGCCTCTCCTCTTGTAGGCTTATCTGCTTATTGTGTCAAGAAGCCTTCCTGAACACACCTAACAAACTTCACCCCATCTAAACCCCTTGCTCTAGGGAGATGCCAATCGATACTTGGAAAATTAAAATCTCCCATCACGACAACTCTGTTATTATTACACCTTTCCAGGATCTGTTTCTCTATCTGCTCCTCAATATCCCTGTTACTATTGGGCAGCCTATAAAAAAAAACACCCAATAGAGTTATTGACCCCTTCCTGTTCCTAACCTCCACCCACAGAGACTCCGTAGACAATCCCTCCATGGCGTCCACCTTTTCTGCAGCCGTGACACTATCTCTGATCAACAGTGCCACGCCCCCACCTCCCTGTCCTTTCTGAAACATCTAAAACCCGGCACTTGAAGTAACCATTCCTGTCCCTGGGCCATCCAAGTCTCTGTAATGGCCACCACATCATATCTCCAAGTACTGATCTGTGCTCTAAGCTCATCCGCTTTGTTCACAACACTCCTTGTATTAACATGGACACATCTCAAACTATCGGTCTGAGCGCATCCCTTCTCTATCACCTGCCTATCCTCCCTCTGGCACTGTCTCCAAGTTTTCTCTATTTGTGAGTCAACTGCCTCTTCCTCCGTCTCTTCAGTTTGGTTCCCACCCACCAGCAATTCTAGTTTAAACTCTCCCCAATAGCCTTAGCAAAACCTCCCACCAGGATATTGGTCCCCCTGGGATTCAAGTGCAACCCATCCTTTTTGTACAGGTCACTCCTGCCCCAAAAGAGGTCCCAATGATCCAGAAATCTGAATCCCTGCCCCCTGCTCCAATCCCTCAGCATTTATCTTCCACCTCATTCTATTCCTATACCCACTGTCATGTGGCACAGGCAGTAATCCGAAAATTACACCCATCATCCACTTGTAAACCTGTTGGCTCATCCTCAGCTCTATCATACTGCTTCCCATCCCCCTGTCATGTTAGTTTAAACCACTCCCAACAGCTTTAATAAACCTGCCTGCAAGGATATTGGTCCCCCTTGGATTCAGGTGCAACCCGTCCCTTTTGTACAGGTCACATCTGTCCCAGAAGAGGTCCCAATGATCCAGAAATCTGAATCCCTGCCCCCTGCTCCAATTCTTCAGCCACACAGTTGTCTGCTGCCTCATCCTATTCCTATCCTCACTGTCGCGTGGCACAGGCAGCAATCCTGAGATTACTACCCTTGAGGTCCTGCTTCTCAACTTCCTTCCTAACTCCCTGTATTCTGTTTTCAGGGCCTCCTCCCTTTTCCTGCCTATGTCATTGGTACCAATATGTACCACAACCACTGGCTGTTCTCCTTCCCACTTCAGGATATCATGGATACGATCAGAAACATCCCGGACCCTGGCACCTGGGAGGCAAACTGCCATCTGAGTTTCTTTCCTGTGTCCACAGAATCGCCTGTCTGACCCCCTAACTGTAGAGTCCCCTATCACTACTGCCTTCCTCTTCCCTTCCCTACCCTTCTGAGCCACAGGGCCAGACTCTGTGCCAGAGGCACGGCCACTGTCGCTTCCTCCAGGTAGGCAATGTTTAAATAAAAACAGGAGGAAGAAGGGATATGTTATCTGCTGTCTGTTAAATCAATTCTTTCAAAGATAATTGCTGGGCATAAAGTCTACTGATTTAAAAACTGAAAAGATGTTCTCAAGTGCTAAATAATGCCTGATGTTAAATGAACCCAGGTGCCTAAGTTACTAACAATCCTTACAAATTGTTACAAAAATGCTGCTGCCGTTCACACAATGATAAAATGATGAACTAACTTTTATGATTCATACTCGCAAACTACCTTTCATCAACTCATTCAGGGGGATGGAAAGCCACAGATTCAACAACGACACAAAGATGGATAGACACTGTAGCTGTGTAGATGGAAGCAATTAGTGTAATTGGAATGACTAACATAGACCATTACAGGATGGTACAGTCCCTTCAGCCTAGGGTATTACACTGACCTTTTAACCTACTCCAAGATCAATCTAACCCTTCCCTCCCACATGGCCCTACGATTTTCTATCATCCATGTGCCTATTTAAGAATTTCTTAAATGCCCCTGTTGTACTTGCCTCTCCCACCACCCCTGGCAGTGCATTCCAGAAACCCACCTGCATAAAGGACTTACCTCTGACATCTCCCCTGCACTACCTTCTAATCACCTTTATGTTATGCCCACTTGTATTAGTTATTTCTGCCCTGGGGAAAAGTCCCTGGCTGCCCACTTGATCTGTCCCTCTTCTCATCTTGTACGCCTCTATTAAGTCACTTCTCATCCTCACAAGGAAAGGAAGCCAGAATTGCCCTTCGCAGAGGACAGATTCTAATTACCAAATCTCAAATCTGGAGTACTGTGCGGGTATTCCGACCTACAGGAAAGATGTCAATAAGATTGAAAGAGTACAGAGAAAGTTTACAAGGATGTTGTCAGGACTTGAGGTGCTGAGTTATATGGAAAGGTTGAATAAGTTAGGACTTTATTCCTTGGAGCATAGAAGACTGAGAGGAGATTTGATGGAGGTGTACAAAATTATGAGGGGTATAGATAGGTTAAGTAGGTTAGGACTTTATTCTCCGGAGCATAGGAGAATATCTCTCATATTCTGTGCCTCATCCAATGTAGGGAAGTGCACTCTAAACTACTACACTAATATAAACCATATAACAATTACAGCACGGAAACAGGCCATCTCGGCCCTTCTAGTCCATGCCGAACGCTTACTCTCACCTAGTCCCACCGACCCGCACTCATAGAAACATAGAAAATAGGTGCAGGAGTAGGCCATTCGGCCCTTCGAGCCTGCACCACCATTCAGTATGATCATGGCTGATCATCCAACTCAGAACCCGGTACCTGCCTTCTCTCCATACCCCCGATCCCTTTAGCCACAAGGGCCATATCTAACTTCCTCTTAAATATAGCCAATGAACCGGCCTCAACTGTTTCCTGTGGCAGAGAATTCCACAGATTCACCACTCTCTGTGTGAAGAAGTTTTTCCTCATCTCGGTCCTAAAAGGCTTCCCCTTTATCCTTAAACTGTGACCCCTCGTTCTGGACTTCCCCAACATCGGAAACAATCTTCCTGCATCTAGCCTGTCCAATCCCTTTAGAATTTTATACGTTTCAATAAGATCCCCCCTCAATCTTCTAAATTCCAGTGAGTATAAGCCCAGTCGATCCAGTCTTTCTTCATATGCAAGTCCTGCCATCCCAGGAATCAATCTGGTGAACCTTCTTTGTACTCCCTCTATGGCAAGAATGTCTTTCCTCAGATTAGGGGACCAAAACTGCACACAATACTCTAGGTGCGGTCTCACCAAGGCCTTGTACAACTGCAGTAGAACCTCCCTGCTCCTGTACTCAAATCCTCTTGCTATGAATGCCAACATACCATTTGCCTTTTTCACCGCCTGCTGTACCTGCATGCCCACCTTCAATGACTGGTGTACAATGACACCCAGGTCTCGTTGCACCTCCCCTTTTCCTAATTGGCCACCATTCAGATAATAATCTGTTTTTCCTGTTCTTGCAACCAAAGTGGATAACCTCACATTTATCCACATTAAATTGCATCTGCCATGAATTTGCCCACTCACTTAACCTACCCAAGTCACCCTGCATCCTCTTAGCATCCTCCTCACAGCTAACACTGCCACCCAGCTTCGTGTCATCCGCAAACTTGGAGATGCTGCATTTAATTCCCTCATCTAAATCATTAATATATATTGTAAACAACTGGAGTCCCAGCACGGAGCCTTGCGGTACCCCACTAGTCACTGCCTGCCATTCTGAAAAGGTCCCGTTTATTCCCACTCTTTGCTTCCTGTCTGCCAACCAATTTTCTATCCACATCAATACCATACCCCCAATACCATGTGCTTTAAGTTTGCACACTAATCTCCTGTGTGGGACCTTGTCAAAAGCCTTTTGAAAATCCAAATATACCACATCCACTGGTTCTCCCCTATCCACTCTACTAGTTACATCCTCAAAAAATTCTATAAGATTCATCAGACATGATTTTCCTTTCACAAATCCATGCTGACTTTGACCGATGATTTCACCGCTTTCCAAAAATGTGCTGTTATCACAACTTTGATAACTGACTCTAGCATTTTCCCCACCACCGATATCAGGCTAACTGGTCCATAATTCCCAGGTTTCTCTCTCCCCCCTCTTTTAAAAAGTGGGGTTACATTAGCCACCCTCCAATCCTCAGGAACTAATCCAGAATCTAAAGAGTTTTGAAAAATTATCACTAATGCAGCCCACAACCCTCTGTTCCTTTCCTGTCCATATACCTATCCAACTTTACTTTAAATGACAATACCAAACCTGCCTCTACAACTTCTACTGGAAGCTCATTCCACACAGTTACCACTGAGTAAAGAAATTCCCCCTCATGTTACCCTTAAATTTTTGTCCCCTCTCAACTTATGTCCTCGTTTGAATCTCCCCTACTCTCAATGGAAAAAGCCTATCCACGTCAACTCTATCCCCCTCATAATTTTAAATACCTCTATCAAGTCCCCCCTCAACCTTCTACGCTCCAAAGAATAAAGACCTAACTTGTTCAACCTTTCCCTGTAACTTAGGTGCTGAAACCCAGGTAACATTCTAGTAAATCTCCTCTGTACTCTCTCTATTTTGTTGACATCTTTCCTATAATTCGGTGACCAGAACGGTACACAATACTCCAAATTCGGCCTTACCAATGCCTTGCACAATTTTAACATTACATCCCAACTCCTATACTCAATGCTCTGATTTATAAAGGACAGCATACCAAAAGCTTTCTTCACCACCCTATCCACATGAGATTCCACCTTCAGGGAACTATGCACCATTATTCCTAGATCACTCTGTTCTACTGCATTCTTCAATGCCCTACCATTTACCATGTATGTCCTATTTTGATTATTCCTACCAAAATGTAGCACCTCACACTTATCAGCATTAAACTCCATCTGCCATCTTTCAGCCCACTGGCCTAAATCTCTCTGCAAGCTTTGAAAACCTACTTCATTATCCAGAACGCCACCTATCTTAGTATCATCTGCATACTTACTAATCCAATTTACCACCCCATCATCCAGATCATTAATGTATATGACAAACAACATTGGACCCAGTACAGATCCCTGAGGCACACCACTAGTCACCGGCCTCCAACCTGACAAACAGTTATCCACCAATGTAATAGTTCTGTTACATTCAGGAATCTATGGACATGGTCTCCCGAGTCCCCCCCTTCATCTCCTCTCGAGTATGGCTCATCACCTCCTCCCCAGAGGCTCAGCCCCTCCACCCTTTCTCCTGAGTTCTTCCACTCCTCTACCAGCTCGGCTCTTCACATTGGAGTCTCCATGTTCCAATGATCTCATACTGGACTCACCCATCCTCCATTCCCCTGCTGTTTCACAGCCTGAGAGTTGTACACTTACCTAAATCGTCTTTTTCCAAGGTCACCTCCTCCATGATGGAGGGCATCACAAAGGAGAAGGTTTTTCTGTTGAAGTAATATAGGGTGTAGCCCACAAACATGGCTGTGAAGATGGTTATTCTATAGTAGCTGTAACCAGCCATCCTGCCCAGACTTTGAAAGCTAGAAATGGAAACTCCGAAGTGTCCCAAATAGAGGTGAGGATATTTATCCAACAGTTTCTGTCTGAATAATTAGATCAAAACCGCTGACTTGATGTTTGATTATTCTAAGTAAAATACATTTAGATTAAGAGAAGATGGGACAATTGAGATGAAACAGAAAAAAAAATCAAAAGCAAATTCCACTGTCCTATTCCTCTCAATGATTTTCCTTTATTTTGCTTTGTTGTTGGATTTTGTAACAAGCGGTTGTTTGCTGTCCTGGCAAAACATTAACTGCAAGGGTCCAAAGGAGTGACGGAATTCTTACTCTGAAAAAAGAACAAAACAACTTCAGTTAAAAGCATTAAGAGGTGGTGAAAAATAAGAATTGATTAATGATTACACAAGGTCAATAGAGTTGATGTGGATGGTTCTAAAGTACAGAGGCACGGAGACCAGAAGTCCAGCTCAATGGCAACACTTTAACTTGTAGTATTTAACTTCACACAATCTGTCCTTATCCGCTATATCAGTGTAACAACCTTACAGGGAAATAACAACACAACGCACAGCACTAGAAATTACATCACATCGCTACCGTCAGGAAGGAGGTACAGGAACATGAACAGACCCAGACATAGACAAAGACACACTCCCTTCCCCCCGGCATATGCCAGTGATATTAAACCTGATTCTGATTCTGATCAGGGCAGAAAAAAGCCACTTACAGAGAATATTGATGAACTTCACTAAGCAATTCAGGTTCATTTACTTAAGAGATCTTGAATAGTTTCAGTAAGACAGCTACAATAGATTTCCTGCAAATCGTCTTATCTGAAGGTTCCCTTCTAGAAACCACTACAGGGCTATTAAAACAAAATCTTCTTTCTAACTATTGTCCCATCTGGGGCACCAAGGTAGTGTAGTGGTTAGCATGACACTATTACAGCTCAGGGTATTGAAGCTTGGAGTTCAATTCCGGTGCCATCTGTAAGAGTTTGCATGTCCTCTCTGTGACTGCATGGGTTTTCTCTGGGTGCTCTGGACTTGCACCACATTCCAAAGACATACCAGTTAGTAGGTTATTTGGTCATTATAAATTGTCCTGTGATTATGCTAAGATGGGCTGCTGGGCAGTGCAGCTTGTCGGTCAGATGGGGCTCTTCTACACTACATATCCAAAATAGATATTTAAAAAAAACAGATAGAGGGTGGGGGTGGGGCTAACTAGAATGGTTGATTAGATTAATCGCCTGAAGAAATTATTAAAAATAGCATGATGTTTTGTTTTAATGGCCCTTTCCATAGATTCCCTCAGCATGTCATTGAGACATTTATGGACTCAGAAACTGAAGAAACGAAAGCCAAGGAGGAGCAATTAAACTGAAGGATAATGAAGGAACAGTATCTAACAAGGAGCTGGGAAAGGGCTGAGCTGTGGAAGGATCGGAAAACGGGGCAAGAACTTTATCAATTGCCAATTTATGTTTGTGAGCACAGGTTGAAGCATGAAATGCAAATAAGTCAGATAGTTTTGAGCCTCAAATAAATATTTATTTATTTATTTATTTATTTATTTGGAGATACAGCGTGGAACAGGCCCTTCCTGGTCACCAAGTCACTTTGCCCAGCAACCCACATATTTAACCCTAGCCTAATCACAGGACAATTAAATGACCAATTAAATTATTAACCAGTACGTCTTTGGACTGTGGAAGAAAACTGCAGTGCCAGGAGGAAACGCACATGCTCACAGTAAGAACATACAAACTCTTTACAGATGGTGTCAGAAATGAACTCCAAACTCCAACGCCTCAAGCTGTAAACATGTCATGCCAACTGCTGTGCTGCAGCAGAGACCAGCCATTTTGGCAGGGGGGGAAATGATCTAAACAGCAACAGATTGCCGAGTTCTGAGATGAAGAGGGATGGGCATACAGTTTGCCAAATGTACATATGCAGGTAAAGCATGTAATTGGAAAAGCCAAGAGAAGATTGTGATCATTGAGAGGGCTGGTTATCTTTACTGACCAGACCACATCTGGAGGCCTGAATGCACTACTGGTCTCTTAGTTAAGGAAGCATATCGCCACTGTCTTTTACAGTTTAAGGTTGTACATAGGGCTCACATGTCCAAATCTAAATTGACCCAATTTTACCCTGACATTAGTCCTGTTTGTGACAAGTGTAAAGCTGTTGAGGCTTCTCTTACCCATATGTACTGGGCCTGTCCTAGTCTAGAGAAATTTTGGAGAAGTTTTCTTAACCTTATCCCATATTCTTAGAACCTAATCCTCTGATTGCTCTTTTTGATACCTTGGGTGAGGCAGATATACACTTGAGTCCGACTAAACGTCGAACATTATCTTTTGCCTCTCTTTTGGCTAGACGCTTAATTCTTCTTAGGTGGAGAGATGTTGCCCCACCCACCCACGCTCAATGGCTTAATGATATTATGTCCTATTTAGACCTGGAAAAAATTCACTACTCATTTCTCAACTCGAACATAAAGTTTTACAAGGTATGGGGACCTTTTCTTGAATATTTTCATAACTCCTCTTTAGATTAAGTCTATTTTTTTAAAATCCCTTACTTTCAGCTTTTTTTTCCTTTCTTTAGTAGTAGGCATTATTATTCTTTGGCTTTATTTTCATTTACAGTTTTGGGGGTTTGAATGCTCCGATTGATTTTTTTTTTTAAATAAACATCCTGTAATGGTTGGCCTGGAGTTTTTTTTCTGTGGGGTGGGGTGGGGAGGATACAAACTTTATATGATTTTATTTTGGGTGCTGTTTCACCACTGTTTTGAACTATATAATTGTTACGTTTATTTTGTACCGTATTAATCTTCATTTTGCTGTTGGGTTTTTGCTGCAGTAATTGCAGAAATGCATAAAATAATCAATAAAAAAGGAAGCATATGAAAATATGTAGAAAGCAGTTTACTGGAGGAAGTTTACTGGACTAATACCTGGAATGAGATACTGTAGTTGTTTACCGAGGAAAGGCTGGACAGACTTGGCTTATATCTGTAAAAGCACACACACAAAATGTTGGAGGAACTCAGCAGGTCAAGCAGCATCTAGGGAGGGAAATGAACAGTCAATATTTTGGGCTGAGCATGAGGTGCCAGGTGATAGGTGGATCGAGGTAGGAAGGTGGGGAGGGAGAGTAGTGAGCAGTTGGAATGATGGGAGAAGCTGGGAGACAATACGTGCAAGAGACAAGAATGGAATCTGATAGGAGAGGACAGGAGACCATGGAACAAAGGGAAAGAGGTGGGAAACTAGTGAGAGGAATGTGTGGGTGAACAACGGGTCATAAGGGTGGGCAAAGGTGCCAGAGGAATAAGGGAAAGGAAGGGGGGAGGGGGAGGGGGAGAACCCAAGAAGAGATGCTGCCAGAAATTACATAAATTAATATTAATGCTGTTAGGTTGGAGATCATCAAGGTGGAATATGAGGTATTGTTCCTGTAAACTGTACTTACCCTCAGTGGGGAAGACCATGGACAGACATGTCAGTGTGGTTAAACTGTATACTCTATCTATGGGAATTTAGAAGAGCAAAAGAACCTTGAGTGAATCATACAAGATTCTTTGGAACTCTCTTCCTCAAAGGGCTCTGGAAGCATTGAGGAGATACAGGTGACTGCAGATGCTGCATTCTGAAGACAAAAGGACATCAATGATTCGGGTCAAGACCCTGATGCTGCTTAACCCCTTGAGTTCTTCCAGTGGTTTAATTTTTGGCAATGGAAACATAGAAAACCTACAGCACAATACAGGCCCTTCAGCCCACAAAGTTGTGCCATACATGTCCCTACCTTAGAAATTACTAGGCTTACCCATAGCTCTCTATTTTTCAAAGCTCCATGTACCTATTCAAAAATCTCTTAAACACGCACTCACCACTCTCTGAGTAAAAAACTTACCCCTGACATCTCCTCTGTACATTCTCCCAAGCACCTTAAACCTATGTTCTCTTGTGGCAGCCATTTCAGCCCTGGGGAAAAGCCTCTGACTATCCACACGATCAATGCCTCTCATCATCTTATACACCTCTATCACGTCACCTTTCATCTTCCATCACTCCAAGGAGAAAAGGCCAAGTTCACTCAACCTAGTCTCGTAAGGCATGCTCCCCAATCCAGGTAATATCCTTGTAAATCTCCTCTGCACCCTTTCTATGGTTTCCACATCCTTCCTGTAGTGAGGCGACCAGAACTGAGCACAGTACTCCAAGTGGGGTCTGACCAGGGTCCTATATAGCTGCAACATTACCTCTCAGCTCCTAAATTCAATTCCATGACTGATGAAGGCCAATGCATCATATGCCTTCTTAACCACAGAGTCAACCTGCGCAGCTGCTTTGAGCGCCTGATGCACTTGGACCCCAAGACCCCTCTGATCCTCCACAATGCCAACAGTCTTACCATTAATACAATATTCTGCCATCATACTTGACCCACCAAAATGAACCACTTCACACTTATCTAGGTTGAACTCCATCTGCTACTTCTAAGCCCAGTTTTGCATCCTATCAATGTCCCGCTGTAACCTCTGACAGCCCTCCACACGATCCACAACACCCCCAACCTTTGTGTCATCAGCAAACTTACTAACCCATCCCTCCACTTCCTCATCCAGGTCATTTATAAAAATCACGAAGAGTAAGGGTCCCAGAACAGATCCCTGAGGCACACCACTGGTGACCGCCCTCCATGCAGAACATGACCCGTCTACAACCACCCTTTGCCTTCTGTGGGCAAGCCATTTCTCAATCCATAAATCAATGTCCCCTTGGATCCCATGCCACCTTACTTTCTCAAGAAGCCTTGCATGCGGTACCTTATCAAATGCCTTGCTGAAATCCATATACACTATATCTACTGCTCTTCCTTCATCAATGTGTTTAGTCACATCCTCAAAAAATTCAATCAGGCTCGTTAGGCACGACCTGCCCTTGACAAAGCCATGCTGACTATTCCTAATCATATTATACCTCTCCAAATTAATTTTTAGACAAAGGTCAATAGATTCTTGATAGCAATTAACTTAAATGTTACCCAAGGCATTCAGGAATCTGGACATCAGCAATGATCTTGATAAGGTGGTAGAGCAGGTTTGAGGGGCCAAATCACCCAGTCCTGAACCTTATTTCTCTCCCGTTCAGACGAAGCGTTTGAATTCTCTTTTCCACAGATGCTGCTTGATCTGATGTGTTTGCAGCAGTTTTTGTTTTACTTTCCGATCTCTAGTATCTGCAGATTTTTTTTTTGATTTTCATAGGTATTCTAGTGTCAGTTTAACTTTCCAGATAAACATTGAAAGAGATATTCCATGTTATAAAATAAAAGGTAAGGTAGACCGTCAAATTCTTTGTCCCAGAGTGACACTGTAATGGAGCAGTTAGCATAACGCAATTACGGTGCCCGTAAACCGAGTTCAATTCCACCACTGTCTGTAAGGAGTATGTATGAGTTTGTATGTTCTCCCCATGACAATGTGGGTTTCCTCCAGGTGCTCTGGCTTCCACCCAAATTCTAAAAATATAGAAATCAGTTCATTAATTAGTCACATGGAGGTAATTGGCTGGCAAGCCCCTATGAAGGGTCTCAGCCCAAAATGTTGACTGTTTACTCTCCTCCATAGATGCTGCCTGACTTACTGAGTTACTTCAGTGTTTCATGTGTGTGTTCAAGATTTCCAGCATCTGCAGAATCTTGTGTGTTTGAGATTCAGCTTAATTTGCCAGCATGCATGCTCACTATATTCTTCATGGGATAGACAGCCTGTTCCTGTACTGTTCTATATGAGAATTCAAAATCACACCTGACAACAGCGATTACACTTCAAAGGTACTTTGCGGGATGCAAGTCCCTGTATGAAGGTAAGCCTTTTTTACACAGTCACACTTACTTTCAAAGTTGGCATTATCACTGGTTCCAAAACAACTAAACAGTCAATGTTTTGGGCTGACACTTTTTGTCAGTCTTGATGAAAGGTCTCAGCCTGAAATGTTAAAACCATATAACAATTGCAATGGTCAATGCCTGTTCTAAGGTTAGTCTCTTTCTGACAATCGCCTCTTTTGAGTACTTTGACTCATGTGAGGGCATGCCACATACAAGCCTGTTAGCTAATGCATCAGAAAGTCCATCTCCAAAGTCGCAGTATTGAGAAAGTTTGCGCATTTCAGCAATGTATTCACAAATGCTTTCATCCTTTGGAGTAAGGAGTGCTCGTGATCGACATACGACTGGAGATCGGAGGATCAGCCGTTGTAGGTAGGCCGAGACCCTCGGACCTACCCGGAGAGTACCTGAGGAGGAAGGTAAAGCTGCGCAAGCGCGGGTGACGTCAGTGGCGAGCGCGGGCTTTAAAAAGCGACCCACTTGGACTTCCGGTAAGATGGCGATTGTTTAGCTGCTCCGAACTTTTGTTCCGTTACTGTCGCTACCTTTGCACTAAATGTCTCCATTTTTTAAACAGTTAGGAATTATTTCGGTATCTCTTACTTGCCTGTGAATATATCTAACTTACAATGTCTAGCAAGAGTTCTAAATCCGGGAGAAAAGAAGCTATGACCCCGTCGGACGAGACGATGGTTGCGCTGGGAAAGCTCCGAGACGAAATCTTAAAGGAATTCAAAACCGCTTTCAAACAGTTAGAAGACAAACTGGATCGGATCAACGATAAAGTGGACAAACATGCTGAACACTTATCTCGCATCGATTCGACTTCTGAAGATTTAGAAAGTCGTGTTCGATACTTGGAGACTCTCTGTTCCAGCCTAGAGGAAAAATCTAATAAACTTCTTTCCAAAATGGTGGATCTCGAAAATCGTAGCAGACGCTGCAACATCAGAATTCTGGGATTACCAGAGGCGACTGAAAAGGGACCAACCGTGAAGTTTTTCGCCGAGTTTCTCTGTGAGTTATTCGGGAAAGATTTGCTTCCGAAGCCGCCCGAGCTCGAACGGGCACACAGGGTTTACGTTCCCCCCGGAACCAGTAGTCTTGTGTTTCCATCAATACCAGGTAAAACACAGTCTGATTGTGGAGGCAAGTCGCAGAGGTTCTTTTTCTTTCCAGGATACAACCATTCGCTTTGTGGAAGATTTTGCACCCCAGACCTTAAAGATGCGCGCTGAGTTTAAAGGCGTAATGAAAGTGCTTTTTGATCATGGTTTCAAACCTTCCCTTCGTAACCCTGCTGATCTACGAATCAAGCTTAATACCGGGGAATTCAAGTGGTTCAAATCAGCAAAGGAAGCTGAAGCGTTTGTGGCAAGTCTTCCGGCTATCCAGTCATCTTTGGAATCTGATCGGACCTCCTAAAATGGTGGATAAGTACTCCTCGTAGTAAAATTACTTTCTCTGGACTCGGAATTCACTTGAATCACTCAGACATTATTCATTGAAACTTTAAGGGCTGTTGACAATCTCTCCCGGGATTTGGTGTGTGTGTAACCTATCTTTATTCTTGTATAACTTTACCTACAGAGTTCTACAACTAATTCTAACTTGTTTTGGAGGTTCGAAGTCTTTAGTGAAGGCCTCCCTGTTTATCGGTTCACAGTTCAACTGCTGATTTATTTTTCCTTTGCTTTAAATATTTATTTATTTTATCTTTTTCTTTTCTTCACCCCTTTTTTCTAATCTCTGAATTTTTCTCTCCCTTCTCTGTAAATGGTTGATAAATACTCGTCTTGAATTTATAATTTTCCCCTTCCCCTTTTTTCTTCTTACCTTTTTTTTCCCTTTCTCTTACTTTATTCTTCTATAATTTTTCGCGGGTAGGTTAGTTTTGGTTTTCTTCCGATTTTCTCTGTATTAAGTTGTATATTTCTGCAGAAGGTGTTCTAATCTGTAGTTATGTTTTCTAGTGCATAATCTAGTTATTATTTGCTATAGTATTTATACGGAACTGTTGTTAATGACACAGATCTGGAAGTTGTATTTGGGTTAATTTTATTGGTAGAGCTAGCTACTTGTTTTGGTAGCCGTCTAGTTTTGGGTTGTGCGGGTGGGGTGCGTTTTCCAGTTCCAACATCTCTTTATTGCTTAGGACATGTTTATATTTTGACCTTACGAATCTATGTTTACATCTCTGCTCCCAGACTGCTATTGTACTGCTTGATTTTTTATATGCCTGCTGCCTTTTATGCATTAGTAATTGATAATGGCTAGTGCACTTAAATTTGTGAGCTGGAATGTAAAGGGACTGAACCACCCTGTTAAAAGGAGGAAGGTATTCTCACATATTAAACAACTCAAAGCTGACATTGCTTTCCTCCAAGAAACTCATATTCGTTGTTTTGATAACTCCCGGCTTCTGTCAAAGTGGGCGGGTCAGCATTTTCATTCATCCTTTGCCGCTAAAGCTAGGGGAGTTTCCATTCTTATTAACTCAAATATTCCTTTTGAACTCCATAATAAAATATCTGATACAAATGGTCGTTTTATTATTGTTTCTGGTAAACTATATAACACTAAAGTTGCACTAGCAAACCTGTATGCCCCCAACTTTGATGATGTTAACTTTTTTGAACGTTTTTTTTCCTCACTACCAGACTTAAACTCATACTCTCTTATATTGGGTGGTGACTTCAACTGTTGGTTGGATCCTAAATTGGACCGATCGTCCTCTGTTACCAGATCACCTACTAAATCTGCCTTAGCTATTCAATCGTTTCGCTCTAATTTTGGTATCTCTGATATATGGCGTTTCCTCCATCCTACGGAGAGATTATTCTTTTTTCTCACATGTTCACCATACCTTCACTAGAATTGACTATTTCTTACTCGATAACCAACTTATCCCATTTGCCCACTCTTGTGACTATCAGAGTATACTGATCTCTGACCATGCCCCAATTACCCTCTCTCTGAACTTTCCTGGTCTCCCTCAGAGGAACAAACACTGGTGGTTCGATTCAACTTTACTATCGGATGATGATTTCGTAAAATTTATTAAGGACCAGATAACCTTTTATTTTAACACTAATACATCACCTGAAGTGCCATCCCAGATTGTCTGGGATGCCATGAAAGCATATCTGAGGGGTCAAATAATCTCTTACACAGCAAATCTCAATAGAAGATCCCGTGCAGATCGAGCAGACCTCATTAACCAGATTAAAGATTTGGATCAAATATATGCCCAAACTAAGAACCCTGAATTATACAAGAAGCGCGTTGAACTCCAAACTAAATTTAACCTTCTGTCCACTCAACCTGTCAAACGCCAACTTCTCGAAAGCAAGAGTCGCTTTTACATTCATGGGGATAAGTCTGGTAAATTCCTAGCCAATCAGCTGAGGTGTTCCAAAGCCAAACAACATATTACAAAGATCCGGAAGGAGAACGGAGACTTTACATCGGATCATTTAGAAATTAATGACGCATTTAAACATTTTTATTCTCGGCTTTATTCCTCTGAATCCCTGAATGACAATATCTCTGTGGATCAATTTTTACAGAATCTGAATATCCCCTCACTTTCATCTGATTTCAAAGCCAAACTCAATGCGCCTATATCACCAGAAGAAATATCTTTTGCAATTTCTGCACTGCCCTCAGGGAAATCTCCTGGACCTGATGGGTTCCCTGTGGAATTTTATGAATCATTCTCCTCTCTTCTTTCTCCTCAGTTACTTTCAGTATTATCTGACTCGTTTAATTATGGCAAATTGCCACCCTCTTTCAATGAGGCATCTATTATTCTTCTTTTTAAAAAAAGGGCAAAGACCCAACAGAGTGTTCCTCGTACAGGCCGATCTCTCTGCTCAATGTTGATGTAAAGATCTTAGCTAAAGTGTTGGCTCATAGATTAGAAACCGTTATTCCCTCCATTATCTCTGATGACCAAACAGGCTTTATTAAAAACCGTCTCCCTTTTTTTAACATTCGGCGTCTATTTAATATTTTATACTCAGTTCCAACTGGGACTCCTGAATGTGTTATCTCCCTTGATGCGGAGAAAGCATTTGACCGTATAGAGTGGAACTGTGGCGACCCAATTACTAGCACACTCGAACCGGCTGACAATTAGCCAGAGCCAGAGACAAAGATACATAGCCTCAGGGAGTTTCAGTTACGTGCCTCTCCAAGTTTCGAGTGGGGGGAGACAGGCTTTTTAAGCAAGACTGTGTTTGTGAAATAAACTTATTCCGTGGTTGCAGTTTACCGACTCCGTGTCGTAATTTCAGCGCTGCGCGTAGCACATCGCTACATTGGTGACCCCGACGGTCCAACCGTTTTTTTTGGACCGGAGATGGCAGACGCTGCGTTTGTTAACGCGGTTTCCTTGAAGCTGCCAAGCTTCTGGACGCTACAACCTCACCTATGGTTTCAGCAAGCAGAAGCCCAATTCCATGTTCGGCAAATAACCTCAGAGGACACCCGTTACTACTACGTGGTGAGCTCCCTCGACCAGGACACAGCGGCCCAGGTCGCAGAGTTCGTACAGTCTCCCCCGGCAGACGGCAAGTACACGGAATTCAAAGCCCTGCTCATAAGGACTTTCGGGCTCTCCCGCCGCGAGCGAGCTGCCCGCTTACTGCACCTGGATGGCTTGGGAGACAGGCCTCCATCGGCTTTGATGAATGAGATGTTGTCTCTGGCCGACGGACACACGCCCTGCCTCATGTTTGAGCAGGCATTCCTGGAGCAGCTGCCCGAGGACATACGCCTGCTGCTGTCCGACGCGGATTTCAGCGACCCCCGGAAGGTGGCAGCCCGGGCGGACGCGCTGTGGAACGCCAAGAAGGTGAGTGGGGCGCCCATCGCACAGATCACCCGGCCACGCTCCCAGCAGCAAACCAGTCTAGGCCCGGCCGCAGAGCCCGCTAAACCCAGAGGCCGGGTTGTGGAGCCCAACGAACACTGGTGTTTCTACCACCAGCGGTGGGGCGCAGATGCCCGCCGCTGTCGCCCGCCCTGCCAATTCCACGGGAAACGCCGGGGCCAGCCGTCGCTGATGGCTACGACGGCTGGCCTTCGGGATAGCCTCCTGTATGTCTGGGACAAACAGTCGGGACGCCGGTTTTTGGTCGACACCGGTGCCGAGATCAGCGTCTTACCTCCGACGAGTTACGACACCCGCAGCAGGGCGCCGGGTCCCCCCCTGCGGGCCGCGAACGGCAGCACAATAAGGACTTATGGCACCCGTCCGGTGCAGCTACGGCTCGACTCCAGCAAGTTTACGTGGGACTTCACACTGGCCGCCGTAGCCCAACCGCTTCTGGGTGCGGATTTCTTGCGGGCTCACAGCCTACTGGTCGACCTGCCCAGGAAGAGACTGGTTCACGCTGAGACCTTTCAGACATTCCCCCTGGGTGCAGCCCAGTTGCCGGCCCCTCACCTCGGCTCCATCACGCTGTCCGGCAACGACTTCACCAGGGTCCTGGCGGATTTCCCATCGGTTCTGGCACCACAGTTCACGGCAGCCATGCCCCGACACGGTGTACAGCACCACATCCTGACCCAGGGACCACCCCTCCATGCCCGCGCTCGGCGGCTTCCCCCGGACAAGCTCCGACTGGCGAAGGAGGAGTTTACACGGATGGAGGAATTGGGGATCATACGGCGGTCTGACAGCCCATGGGCCTCTCCCCTGCACATGGTGCCCAAGGCGACAGGGGGCTGGAGACCGTGCGGCGACTACCGCAGGCTGAACGAGGCTACAACACCGGACCGCTACCCTGTGCCGCACATTCAGGACTTTGCAGCCAACCTGCACGGCGCGCAGATCTTCTCCAAGGTGGACCTAATCCGCGGATACCATCAAATCCCGATGCATCCAGACGACATCCCCAAAACGGCTCTCATCACCCCGTTCGGCCTTTTCGAGTTCCTCCGCATGCCGTTCGGCCTGAAGAATGCCGCACAGACGTTCCAGCGGTTGATGGACACGGTGGGACGCGACCTGGACTTCGCATTCATCTATTTGGACGACATCCTCATAGCCAGCAGCAGTCGTCAGGAGCATCTGTCCCACCTCCGACAGCTCTTTGCCCGGCTGAGTGACTACGGTCTAACGATCAACCTGGCCAAATGCCAGTTCGGGCTCGACACCATTGACTTCCTGGGCCACAGGATTACTAAAGACGGGGCAACCCCTCTGCCCGCTAAGGTGGATGCGGTCCGTCATTTCCCCCGACCCACCACGGTCAAAGGCCTGCAGGAATTCGTAGGTATGGTCAATTTCTACCACCGCTTCCTCCCTTCAGCTGCCCGGATCATGCGCCCCCTGTTCACCTTGCTGTCCGGTCCGGGCAAGGACATTACCTGGGACGAGGTGTCCGCCGCCGCTTTCATTCAAACGAAGGATGCCTTGGCGAATGCCACGATGCTAGTGTACCCCAGAATGGACGTCCCTACCGCCCTCACGGTGGACGCCTCTAACACGGCAGTCGGTGGGGTACTGGAGCAGCTCATCGCGGGCCGCTGGCAACCCCTGGCGTTTTTCAGCAAACACCTGCGGCCACCCGAGCTCAAGTACAGTGCTTTCGACCGGGAGCTGTTGGCGCTATACCTGGCAATCCGGCATTTCAGGTACTTCTTAGAAGGTAGGCCCTTCACCGCGTTCACGGACCACAAACCGCTTACCTTTACATTCACAAAGGTGTCCGATCCCTGGTCGTCCCGCCAGCAGCGCCATCTGTCCTACATCTCTGAATACACGACGGACGTCCGGCACGTCTCGGGTAAGGACAATGTCGTGGCGGATGCGCTCTCTCGTCCTAACATTCACGCCCTTTCCCAAGGGGTAGACTTTGAGGCGCTGGCAGAGGCACAGCTGGCAGATGAGGAGATCCCAAGTTACCGGACCGCAGTCTCCGGTTTGCAGCTCCAGGACCTCCCCGTAGGCCCAGGTGAGAGGACCCTACTCTGTGACGTCGCCACCGGCCAGCCCCGTCCCGTCGTCCCGGCACCTTGGCGACGACGCGTGTTCGACTCCATTCATAACTTGGCCCACCCCTCCATCCGCACTACCGTCCGGATGGTCTCCAGCAGGTTCGTTTGGCACGGACTCCGCAAGCAGGTCCGTGACTGGGCCAGAACGTGCCTGCACTGCCAGACGGCCAAGGTGCAGCGACACACCAAGGCCCCGCCGCAGCAGTTCCACCCCACCCACCGGCGTTTCGACCACATTCATGTGGATATCGTGGGCCCCCTGCCTGTGTCACGCGGGGCGCGGCACCTCCTGACTATCGTGGACAGGTTCACAAGATGGCCAGAGGCGGTCCCGCTCGCCGACACCACCTCCGAATCTTGCGCCCGGGCGCTGATCGCCACCTGGGTGTCCCGCTTTGGTGTCCCGGCCCACATTACCTCCGACAGAGGCGCCCAGTTCACCTCCAGCCTCTGGTCAGCGATGGCCAACCTGTTGGGGACTCAGCTGCACCACACCACTGCCTACCACCCACAGTCGAACGGACTGGTGGAGCGTTTCCACCGCCACCTGAAGTCGGCTCTCATGGCCCGCCTGCGAGGAGCTAACTGGGCGGACGAGCTTCCCTGGGTCCTGCTCGGCGTCCGCACGGCGCCCAAAGACGATCTGCACGCTTCGTCGGCCGAGTTGGTGTACGGCGCGCCCCTGGTCGTTCCTGGGGAGTTCATACCAGCCCCAAGGGGGCGAGAGGAAGAACCCGCAGCGGTCCTGGGCAGACTACGCGAGAGACTCGGTAACCTGGCCCCCATACCCACTTCGCAGCATGGGCAGCACCCGACCTGCGTACCCAAAGATCTGCAGAACTGTAAGTTTGTGTTTGTACGCCGGGGCGGGCATCGGCCACCGCTGCAACGGCCCTACGAGGGGCCGTTTACGGTGATCAGAAACGACGGGTCCACGTTCGTGCTGGACGTTGGGGGGAGAGAGGAGGTTTTCACGGTGGACCGACTCAAACCGGCCCATGTGGACTTGGCGCAACCGGTCGAGTTTCCAGCACCGCGGCGCAGAGGCCGACCTCCCAAACAGGGCCCGGCCCAGACTGTGGACATTGGGGGGTGTACCGCCGGTTCTGGGGGGGGGGGTTATGTGGCGACCCAATTACTAGCACACTCGAACCGGCTGACAATTAGCCAGAGCCAGAGACAAAGATACATAGCCTCAGGGAGTTTCAGTTACGTGCCTCTCCAAGTTTCGAGTGGGGGGAGACAGGCTTTTTAAGCAAGACTGTGTTTGTGAAATAAACTTATTCCGTGGTTGCAGTTTACCGACTCCGTGTCGTAATTTCAGCGCTGCGCGTAGCACATCGCTACAGAACTACCTTTTTGCAGGCTTAGAAAAATTTGACCTCGGCAAAAGTTTCATCTCTTGGATCCAATTGCTGTACCTGTGTCCTACTGCTTCTGTTCAAACTAATTTTCAGAAATCCCAAGTATTCAATCTCAAACGTGGCACCCGTCAGGGATGCCCCTTAAGTCCCTTTCTCTTTGATTTGGCTATAGAACCTCTGGCGATAGCATTTCGAAATTGTCCTGAATTGACCGGGATTTGGAGAGGGGGTGTTGAGCATAAAGTTTCTCTCTATGCTGATGACTTATTACTCTTTCTCTCAAATCCGTCTACATCCTTACCTCTAATGTTTTCACTTCTTGACCAGTTTAGCCAGATCTCTGGCTATAAACTCAACTTACATAAGAGTGAACTTTTCCCAATTAATAAAGAAGCACAAGAACTAACATTTCATGATCTCCCTTTTAAAGTAGTCCATAATCAATTTACTTATCTTGGAATTACAGTCACAAGGAAGTTTAAAGATCTCTTTCGTGAAAACTTTGTCAATCTTTCATATGCTATAAAACAGAGTCTGGTACAATGGTCACCTCTATCTATGTCCTTGGTAGGTCGTATTAATGTTGTTAAAATATATGTTCTCCCCAAATTTTTATACTTATTTCAATCTATCCCAATTTTTATTCCTAAATCTTTTTTTGATTCTTTAGACTCTATTATTTTGTCATATCTGTGGCAGAATAAGCGCTCTAGAATTAATAAAATCCACCGCCAAAAATCTAAAAAAGAGGGTGGCATGGCTTAACCTAACTTTCGCTTATATTACTGGGCAGCTAATATACGTTGTGCTGCCTTCTGGTCTTTCTTCCACGGTCAACCTGAGTGCCCTAACTGTTAAGTTCTCCGTTAAGTTCAACCTGCCTAACGCTCACTTTTTCAGATATCTCCAAATCCGACACTTTACTGCTCCTTTAATTCCTAACTTTCCTGAAATGCCTGCGAAAAATGCTATGGACCTATTTCTTTCCATTAATCCACTAGGTAAAGGTTTAATTTCAATTATTCGAGATAAACTAGCAGCCTTACGACGGGCCCCTGTGGATAAAATTAAAATGGCCTGGGAGCAGGATTTAAATATCTCCTTATCTGAGGAGAGCTGGGACTCAGTTCTCAAAACGGTTAACTCAACCTCCCTTTGTGCTCGCCATTGCCTCTTACAGTTTAAGATTGTTCATAGAGCCCATATGTCTAAATCTAAACTATCTCGATTCTACCCTGGCATTAGTCCGCTCTGTGATAAATGCAAGAGGGGCGTGGCCTCTCTCATCCATATGTACTGGCTCTGTCCTAGCTTGGAGAAATTCTGGAAAGATGTCTTCACTACATTATCGGGTATTCTGAATCAGCACCGAGAACCTAACCCCTTAATTGCTCTGTTCGGTTTTTGGGGCGAGACAGATTTATGTCTGGGTCCGACCAAATGCCGAATACTATCCTTTGCCTCTCTCCTGGCGAGACACTTGATCTTCCTTAGATGGAGAGATGTTGCCCCGCCCACTCATGCGCAATGGCTTAACGACATTATGGCCTGCTTGGACCTCGAAAAAATTCATTATTCAGTTCTTAATTCGGATCTAAAGTTCCATAAGGTCTGGGGACCTTTTATCGAGTACTTTCATAACTTTCCTCTTGACTAGGGTTTTTTTCTTCTTTTCTTTTTTTTTCTTCTTTTTGGTCCCTTGCTTTCAGCTCCCTTTTTTTTTCTGGTAGTAGGCATTATTATCCTCTGTTACTAAGTGTATTCACAGTCTGGGAGTTTGACTGTCCGGACTTATACTCTTTATAGAGGAATGGGCAGGAGGAAGAGTATAGGAAACTGATACAGGACTTTGTGATATGGTGCAACTCAAACTACCTGCGTCTCAATATCACCAAGACCAAGGAGATGGTGGTGGACTTTAGGAGATCTAGGCCTCATATGGAGCCAGTGATCATTAATGGAGAATGTGTGGAGCAGGTTAAGACCTACAAGTATCTGGGAGTACAGTTAGACGAGAAGCTAGACTGGACTGCCAACACAGATGCCTTGTGCAGGAAGGCACAGAGTCGACTGTACTTCCTTAGAAGGTTGGCGTCATTCAATGTCTGTAGTGAGATGCTGAAGATGTTCTATAGGTCAGTTGTGGAGAGCGCCCTCTTCTTTGTGGTGGCGTGTTGGGGAGGCAGCATTAAGAAGAGGGACGCCTCACGTCTTAATAAGCTGGTAAGGAAGGCGGGCTCTGTCCTGGGCAAAGTACTGGAGAGTATAACATCGGTAGCAGAGCGAAGGGTGCTGAGTAGGCTACGGTCAATTATGGAAAACCCTGAACATCCTCTACATAGCACCATCCAGAGACAGAGAAGCAGTTTCAGCGACAGGTTACTATCGATGCAATGCTCCTCAGACAGGATGAAGAGATCAATACTCCCCAATGCCATTAGGCTTTACAATTCAACCGCCAGGAGTAAGATATGTTAAAGTGCCGGGGTTAGGACTCAATGTATTTAAGTAAACTACTTAAGAACTTTTTTTAAAGCTATTATTAATGCTTTTTGAGAGGGTGATTTTAGATGCATATCATATTTTTACTGAGTTAAGTATTGTATGTAATTAGTTTTGCTACAATAAGTGTATGGGACATTGGAAAAAAATGTTGAATTTCCCCATGGGGATGAATAAAGTATCTATCTATCTATCTATCTAAGCTCACTTGTCTTTAATTTAGGTGCTTTTTTGTTAAATTCTCTTCGTTTGTAGCATATTGTTATTGTATGCTTAATCTTGCACTGTATTAATGCTCCTCATTGGGATTTGGGGTTTTTAATTTTGTAAAATGTTTTGAAAAACTAATAAAAAAAAAAATTTAAAAAGCGACCCACTTTCAGGAGCGGGCAGTGTCGGTGCGAGCAGAGGAGCGCTCGTGATCGACATACGACTGGAGATCAGAGGATCAGCCGTTGTAGGTAGGCCGAGACCCTCGGACCTACCTGGAGAATACCTGAGGAGGAAGGTAAAGCTGTGCAAGCGCAGGTGACGTCAGCGGCGTGCGAGGGCTTTAAAAAGCGACCCACTTTCAGGAGCGGGCAGCGGAGTGCGCAGGAGCAGAGTGCTGGGCTTTGGCTCAGCGGGCTTCGGCGCAAGAGGACTTCGACAAGAAGCCTGTTTTTCATTTATTCTGACTAATCTGGGATCAGGTAATGGGGGAGACGGTTAGAGCAGTGGTGTGCTCCGTATGCAGTATGTGGGAGGTCAGGGTCAACACAGTTGTTCCTGATGACCACACCTGCAATAGGTGCATCCAGCTGCAGCTCCTATCAGACCGAGTTAGGGAATTGGAGCAGGAGCTGGATGAACTACGGATCATTCGGGAGGCAGAGGCAGAGATAGATAAGAGTTATCGGGAGGCAGTCACACCGAAAAGACAGGAGGTAGGCAAATGGGTGACAGTCAAGAGAGGCAGGGGGAGCAGACAGAGAGAGAAGAGCACCCCTGTGGCCGTTCCCATCAAAAATAAGTATACCGTTTTGGATACTGTTGGTGGGGATGACCTACCAGGAACAAGCTGCAGTGGTCCTGTCTCTGGCACTGAGGTTGGACCCTTGACTAGGAAGGGGAGGAGGGAAGAGAAGAGAGCGGTAGTGATAGGGGATTCTATAGTCAGGGGGGCAGATAGGAGATTTTGTGGGGAAGATCGGGAGTCTCGGATGGTATGTTGCTTCCCTGGTGCCGGGGTCCAAGACATCTCAGATCGGGTGCAGGTTATTTTCGAGAGGGAGGGCAAGAATCCAGATGTTGTGGTCCATGTAGGGACCAATGACGTGGGTAGGATGAGTGAGGAGGTCCTGCGTAGGGAGTTCAGGGAGTTGAGTGTGAAGCTGAAGAGCAGGACCTCCAGGGTAACAATCTCAGGATTGCTACCTGTGCCACGTGCGAGTGAGGCAAGGAACAGAAGGATTATACAGATTAATACGTGGCTGAGAGGATGGTGCAGGAGGGAGGGCTTCAGGTTTGTAGATAATTGGGCTTTGTTCCAGGGAAGGTGGGATCTGTTCCGAAGGGACGGTTTACACCTGAACTGGAGCGGTACCAACATTCTTGCAGGGAAGTTTGCTAGTGCTTCTTGGGGGTGTTTAAACTAAATTTGCAGGGGGCGGGGATCCAGAATGTGAGAGAGGATAGTGAGAGGAAGAATAAAGGACAGGTGGGGACTACACGGTTCCGGAATATTAAGTGTGTAGTAGAGGAAGGTGGGGCGGGACAAGTGATAAGGAGGACTCATGTACAGAGGGATGGTCTGACGGAACATGGAGTTAAATGTGTTGAAAGAATAAGTAAATTTAGGAAGGACAACAAAATTCTAGGGGCGTATAGCCCGATGGGAGTTCGGGGAGCTGGGTTAAGCACAATAGGCAGCGATTCAAACAGAGAGAGGAGAAATGGGCTAAAAATTCTATATCTGAATGCACGAAGTGTCAGAAATAAGGCGGATGAGCTTGAAGCCCAGGTGCGAATGGGTAACAATGATGTTGTTGGGATAATGGAGACATGGCTGCAGGGAGATCAGATCTGGGAAATGAATGTACAAGGGTATACGTGCTATCGTAGGGACAGAAATGTGGGCAGAGGGGTTGGGGTGGCCCTGTTGGTGAGGAATGAGATTCAGTCCTTTGCAAGGGGGGACATAGGGTCAGGAGAAGTAGAGTCTGTGTGGATAGAACTGAGGAACAGTAAGGGCAAAAGGACCCAAATGGGTGTTGTCTACAGGCCACCAAACAGTGGCATGGATATTGGGTGCAAGTTGAATAGGGAGTTAACATTGGCATGTGGCAAAGGTAATGTCGCAGTAGTTATGGGGGATTTCAACATGCAGGTGAACTGGGAGAATCAGGTTGGTGCTGAACCACAGGATAGGGAGTTTGTAGAGTGCCTACGGGATGCATTCTTGGAACAACTTGTACGAGAGCCGACCAGGGACAAGACTATTCTGGATTTAGTGTTATGTAATGAACAGGATTTGATAAGCGATCTCGCAGTAAAGGAGCCATTAGGAGGTAGTGATCACAATATGATAAGCTTTTATCTGCAATTTGAGAAGGATAAGGGCAGCTCGGAGGTGTCAGTGTTGCAGATGAACAGGGGAAACTATGGAGCCATGAGGGAGGAGCTGGCCAAAGTTGACTGGAAGGATAGCCTAGCAGAAAAGACAGTGGAACAGCAATGGCAGGTATTCTTGGGAATAATGTACAAGGTGCAAAATCAGTTCATCCCCCAGAGAAGGAAGGATTCAAAGGGGGGAAAGGGGCCTCAGTGGTTGACAAAGGAAGTCAGAGACTGCATAGCATTAAAAAAAAAAGGAAATATGACAGAGCTAAGGTGAGTGGGAGGACAGATGATTTTAAGGAACAACAGAACTTAACTAAAAAGACAATACGGGGAGAAAAAATGAGGTACGAACGCAAGCTAGCCAGGAATATAAAGGAAGATAGCAAAAGCTTTTTTAGGTATGTGAAGAGAAAGAAGATAGTTAAGAACAATGTTGGGCCCTTGAAGAATGAATTGGGTGAAATTGTTATGGGAAACAGAGAAATGGCAGAAGAATTTAATGAGTACTTTAGATCTGTTTTCACTAAGGAAGACACAAGCAGTCTCCCAGATGTATGGATGGGCCAAGGACATAGGGTAACAGAGGAAATGAAACAGATTGACATTCAGAAGGAAACGGTGATGAGAAGACTGATGGGACTGAAGGCTGACAAATCCCCAGGTCTGATGGTCTGCACCCTAGGGTACTAAAGGAGGTGGCCCTGGAAATTGCGGATGCATTGGTAATCATTTTCCAATGTTCCTTAGATTCAGGATCAGTTCCTGAGGATTGGAGAATGGCTAATGTTATCCCACTTTTTAAGAAAGGAGGGAGGGAGAAAACAGAGAACTATCGACCTGTTAGCCTGACATCGGTGGTGGGAAAGATGCTAGAGTCCATTATTAAGGATGAAATAGTGGCATATCTAGATAGCAGTGATAGGATCGGGCCGAGCCAGCATGGATTTACCAAGGGTAAATCATGCTTGACTAATCTGTTGGAGTTTTTCGAGGATGTAACCAGGAAGTTAGACGGGGGAGATCCAGTGGATGTAGTGTACCTCGATTTTCAGAAGGCATTTGATAAGGTCCCACATAGAAGATTGGTGGGTAAAATCAAAGCTCAGGGCATCGGGGGGAAGATATTGACATGGATAGAAAACTGGTTGGCAGATAGAAAGCAAAGGGTAGCGGTGAATGGGTGTTTCTCGGAATGGCAGGTGGTGACTAGTGGGGTGCCACAGGGCTAGGTATTGGGACCACAGCTGTTTACCATTTACGTTAACGATTTGGATGAAGGCATAGAAAATAACATCAGCAAATTTGCTGATGATACTAAGCTGGGTGGCAGTGTGACATGTGATGAGGATGTTAGGAGAATTCAGGGTGACTTGGATAGGCTGGGTGAGTGGGCAGATACTTGGCAGATGGCGTTTAATGTGAATAAGTGTGAGGTTATCCACTTTGGGAGTAAGAACAGGAAGGCACATTATTATCTGAACGGTATAGAGTTGGGTAAGGGAGTAATACAAAGAGATCTCGGAGTCCTTGTTCATCAGTCACTGGAGGTGAATGAGCAAGTGCAGCAGGCAGAGAAGAAGGCTAATGGAATGTTGGCCTTTATTACAAAGGGAATTGAGTACAAGAGCAAGGAAATCCTCTTGCATTTGTACAGAGCCCTGGTGAGACCACACCTGGAGTATTGTGTACAGTTTTGGTCTCCAGGGTTAAGGAAGGACATCCTGGCTGTAGAGGAAGTGCAGCGTAGATTCACGAGGTTAATTCCTGGGATGTCTGGACTGTCTTACGCAGAGAGGTTAGAGAGACTGGGCTTGTACACGCTGGAATTAAGGAGATTGAGAGGAGATCTGATTGAAACATAAGATTATTAAGGGATTGGACAAGATAGAGGCAGGAAATATGTTCCAGATGCTGGGAGAGTCCAGTACCAGAGGGCATGGTTTGAGAATAAGGGGTAGGTCATTTAGGACAGAGTTAAGGAAAAACTTCTTCTCCCAGAGAGTTGTGGGGGTCCACTGCCTCGGAAGGTAGTGGAGGCCAATTCTCTGGATGCTTTCAAGAAGGAGCTAGATAGGTATCTTATGGATAGGGGAATCAAGGGATATGGGGACAAGGCAGGAACCGGGTATTGATAGGAATTGATCAGCCATGATCTCAAAATGGCGGTGCAGGCTCGAAGGGCCGAATGGTCTACTTCTGCACCTATTGTCTATTGGTTCCTTTTGTGAAATCTAAATCTCGCAGCTATTACCGGTAGTTAATGGCTGAAGTGATTTTGTAAAATTGTAATAATTTTGTCAAACGTCTTGCTTGCTGGCTTTTCAGGAATTACTAGGTTGCATAAGACTCTGTACGTTTTAGCACCCATTAAGCTAAGAAGTGTGGAAACTTTCTTTTCCTTATCCACGTTGTTCATATTACAATACAGTTCAACACTCAATATAACCATATAACAATTACAGCATGGAAACAGGCCATCTCGGCCCTTCTAGTCCATGCTGAATGCTTACTCTCACCTAGTCCCACTGACCCGCACTCAGCCCATAACCCTCCATTCCTTTCCTGTCCATATACCTATTCAATTTTACTTCAAATGACAATACCGAACCTGCCTCTACCACTTCTACTGGAAGCTCGTTCCACACAGCTACCACTCTCTGAGTAAAGAAATTCCCCCTCGTGTTACCCTTAAACTTTTGTCCCCCAAGTCTCAGCTCATGTCCTCTTGTTTGAATCTCCCCTACTCTCAATGGAAAAAGCCTATCCACGTCAGCTCCATCTATCCCCCTCATAATTTTAAATACCTCTATTAAGTCCCCCCTCAACCTTCTATGCTCCAAAGAATAAAGACCTAACTTGTTCAACCTTTCCCTGTAACTTAGGTGCTGAAACCCAGGTAACATTCTAGTAAATCTTCTCTGTAGTCTCTATTTTGTTGACATCTTTCCTATAATTCGGTGACCAGAACTGTACACAATATTCCAAATTCAGCCTCACCAATGCCTTGTACAATTTTAACATTACATCCCAACTCCTATACTCAATGCTCTGATTTATAAAGGCCAGCATACCAAAAGCTTTCTTCACCACCCTATCCACATGAGATTCCACCTCCAGGGAACTATGCACCATTATTTCTAGATCACTCTGTTCTACTGCATTCTTCAATGCCCTACCATTTACCATGTATGTCCTATTTGGATTATTCCTACCAAAATGTAGCACCTCACACTTATCAGCATTAAACTCCATCTGCCATCCCTCAGCCCACTCTTCTAACTGGCCTAAATCTCTCTGCAAACTTTGAAAACCTACCTCATTATCCACAACGCCACCTACCTTAGTATCATCTGCATACTTACTAATCCAATTTACCACCCCATCATCCAGATCATTAATGTATATGACAAACAACATTGGACCCAGTACAGATCTCTGAGGCTCACCACTAGTCACTGGCCTCCAACCGGACAAACAGTTATCCACCACTACTCTCTGGCATCTCCCAACCAGCCACTGTTGAATGTTGACTGTACATTTTTCCATAGATGCTGCCTGGCCTGCTGAGTTCCTCCAGCATTTTGTATGTGTCGACTGTACAAGAGGTGTGTAACACAGGATATCACAGAGAGAAATGCAAACACGGTGTTGGTAATTGAATCAAATTCAAACCGACCCTGTTCTCATACATGGTACATCAAAACTATAAATTTTATAACAAGAGTAGCAGTAATAGAGATGCCATTGAATTGAGAGGGATAGATAGTAATACTCTTTTCTTCAGGGTAGGGGAGTCCAAAACTAGGGGCTATAGGCTTAAGGTCAATGAGGATTTAAAAGAGAGACGATGGTAAATATATGGAACAAGAATAGTATTATTTAAGAAGCACTTGGACAAGTACATAGACAGGCAGGGCTTCAAGGGATTTTGTTCAAAAGCAGGAAATTAGGATCAGCTGGGTGGGCAACATGCATGGAAGGGACTTGTTAAGCTGAAAGATTTATATTGCCCTATGGGTGTGAACCTGGCTTGCTGGACGGACACAGAAGGTAGTGCTAGAGAGGTGACCAGTGATGTGCCACAGGCATCATTACTGAGTTTCTTGTTACTTGTCATTTATACCAAGGATTTGGATGAGAATCTAATTTGCATGATTAGTAATTCGTGGATGACACCACAATTGGTGGTGTTGTGGATGGCTATTGGGTTGGAACAGGGTCTAGAAGGGGCAAAGTGATGGAATTTAACTCAGAAAAGTGCAAAGATGTACTGTGGAATGTTAAACTGCAGCAGTGAATGATGGGGTCTAGGAGAGTGTTGTAGAACAGAGGGACTGAGGAGTAAAAGTAAGTGATGGCACAGACAAACTCTGTGTATGGCATGTTTACCTTCCTTGGACAGGGCAGTGAGTTGGGACATCATTTGCCAGTTGTACCAGATGTTGGTAAGACCGCATCTGGAGTATTGTGTGCAGTTCTGGTTGTCAATCTAGGAGAAAAGATGTGATTATGATAGAGAAGGTTCACAGAGATGTTGCCAGGACTGGAGGGCTTGAGTTATAAGGAAAGACTGCATAGGCTGGGATTGTTTTTCCTGGAGTGAAGGACACTGAGAAGCAAAATTATAGAGGTTCATAGAACTACGAAGGGCATACTGTAGATTAGATGCATGGGCCCCAAGTGTGCAGATCTCTGCAAGTCCACTGGCGAAGTCAAAGGTCCAGTGTCTGCGGATCCACTGGAAGCCAAAGACAGCCTCTCCTGGTGTTGAAGGACCGTGTATTGGTGGGAGGGAGCTGTTGTTGTTTGTTGCTTGTTATGTTGTTCCGTTGTGTTCTGCTGCACATTGAGGACATGCTATGTTGATGCCGGAATGTGTGGTGACAGCTCTGGGCTTCCCCCAGTGCATCCTTAGGTTGTGTCGATTGTTAACGCAAATGATAGATTTCACTGTATGTCTTGACGTATATGTGATAAATAAATGAATCTGAATCTTTTCCCAGGTTAGCTGAGAGACACTTAAAGAGATTTGAGGGGCAACATTTTTCCTGTGGAGGTTTATAGGTATATGGAACGAGCTGCCAAAGAAAGTGGTTCAAATACAATATTTAGAAATACACTTGGACAGAAACAGTTGAGAGAAATGGGTCATACACGGGCGAATGAACTAGTTCAGGAAGGCACTTTTGTCAGTCTGGACAAATTGGGCAAAAAGGCCTGTTTCCATTTTGTTTTGTATATCCTACTGTAAAATATTTTCATTATTTCACTTGCACGTTGCTGGGAAAGTAGGTTTCCTCCTTTTATTTTCTTCTTCACAAATTTGTTTTCCCCAGCCCCAACTTCAAACAGAATTTGTGTCTGACTCTTAGGAGGGAGATCCACATTCAAACTTCCCAGGCAAAAGGGTTTCTCTAAAATTCCCTGTTACATTTATTTGAGATTCTTATACTGGTCATATTTATAATTCATGGTAATACCTTGTATTACAGTTATTAAGGTTATAAAAGGAATGAAAGGGTTACCATATGAGGAATGTCTGGCAGCTCTTGGCTGTATTCCCTGGAGTTCAGGAGAATGAGGGGTCATCTCATTAGAAACATTCCAAGTGTTAAAAGGCCTGAACAGATTAGATATGGCAAAGTTATTTCCCATGGTAGGGGAATCCAGGACAAGAGGGTACTACTTCAGGATTGAAGGATGTCTATTTAGAACAGAAATACGGAGAAATTACTTTAGTCAGAGGGTGGTAAATCTGTGGAATTTGTTGCCAGGAGCGGCTGTGGAGGCCAAGTCATTGGGTGCATTTAAGGCAGAGATAGATAGGTTCTTGATTAGCCAGGGCATCAAAGGATATGGGAAGAAGGCAGGGGAGTGGGGATGACTGGAAGAATTGGATCAGCCCATGATTCAATGGTGGAGCAGACTCAATGGGCCAAATGGCCTACTTCTGCTCCTATACCTTATGGTCTAAAAAGAGCACTTCATATAACTGTTATCACAATTTTTAAAAGCTTTAAAAGGATTACAGGAGGAACTCAGCAAGACAGGTAGCTTCTATGGAGTGTAATAACCAGATGAAGTTTTGGGCTGAGAGACTTCATCAGAATTGGAAAGGAAGGGGGCAGAAGCCATTATGTCACTCTTTTCAAAGCATTAGTCAACTACCACAGCACCAATTAACTAATCTTGGGAAGTGCAAACCTTGGGGTGGAATAAAGAGAACAGCAGCAGGGAAACTAATTATCTTAGATACCAAGGTCTCAAGCAAGAACCAAACTGGACTCATCCATATGGGAAAATTGAAGTATGAAACACAAGTGGAAAGTAGTGAGGGAAAATGGCAGTGACGTATATTGCATGCTTTCTTTTGACTTCACAAATTTGTTACGATTTTCACAAACTTTGAAGTGTCAATCAATCTGCAGAAACAAGTTCCAAACACAGCAGTCAAGAGCTTATCTTTTGTGTTGTAAACGTGATTGTACTATATCTTAGCCACAAGAGACTGATCACAAATAAAAGTTTCTAAACTAGAAGAATCATTTGATTAGATCTGGCACTGCATTATAGAAACCGCTGCAGTAGAACCAAGTTAGATACACAAAATGCTGGAGGAACTCAGTAAGTCAGGCAACATCTATGGAGGGAAATAAACACTAATTTACAAAGAAAGAGATAAATCTATTCCATTTAGACAATGCAGGGTCACCGTTATATGTGGTAGATAATTTGTGCAAAGTAAGCTTGTCTATAATTAGATAAACTGGTTAAATGATTGAGAACACAGAAGTGTTTTCCGCTGTTTTCGTTGCAGCTGAGTTAGTTGCAACTCGTTTCTTGAACCTTGCAATGCTCCCACGCCTGTTCCTACCTGAGTGAACGTGCAGCCTCAGCTCCCACCTGAGTGAACGTGCAGCCTCAGCTCCCGACAGCGATCCATACCAACACTCACACCAGCATCTCCCGGTCTCAGCACCAGCTCGCTCGCTCGCTCGTTCGTTCGTTCGTCCCTCAGCCGCTCCAAACTCAACTGCCTGATTGGATAGTCCGATATCAATCACCCTGCAAGGGCGGGTACATGGCTGGGAGGTCATAGCCGCCTTTTGCTTTCAAGCCAACGCGGCAATTTACATTTGATTGGATAATAAGGATGTCAATCATAACAGGTGGTGGAAAATTCTAGATTTGATTCGCTAAAATCGGTATCAGTCATAAAGACCTTGAGTTTATCACAAACTTCTATTGATCATTACTATTTACTGGATTGCAGTTAAATAATAACCTTATCGAATTAAAAGCAAAGGCAAAACTTTCAACTAATGACAGTATATGCTCTCTGCCATATTTTTTGCTGGCGGAAGTGATCATTTGACCAATGGTTGTCCCTCCCAACAGCTAAACAGGATCGGAACTGACGTTGCTGTCTGTGCGGGGTGGGTGGGGGGTTGGGGCAAAGGGGGCAGGCAAGAGTCTGTGGCTGTTGCGTCCGAATACAATGGAGAGGATGGCAGCTAAGCGAGTGTGACAGGTGCCGGGAACACAGGGGAGCCAGCCAGCGCCAGTGGCTCTGACCAACCGCCTGTCTCTGCTGCGGGCTGGTCCCAGCACGGCGGTTCCTTCCCTTATCTGTCAATCCTGATGCAACAACCGAACCGGTAGGTGAGTACTTCTCCCCATCTCTGTAGCTAATGGGCCCCCATCCAGGCTGTAATTTCAAGTAAGTTTCATTTCTCGTGCATCGTTGCAAAGTTTCCGATCTACAATTGGGTAGTAAGTTGGAACAAATCGGTTTCAAGTCCATTAGGGTTCATTGTTGTGAATAAAATTGTAATTGTTGGGTCCTGCGACGTTTACTGCTCCCGCCGGCATGTTTGGTTTAGTGCAATAGTTTATCAGAACTAAGATTGAAGTTTTATAATTGTAACATACAGAAAATGCTGGAGGAACTCAGCAGGCCAGGCAGCATCTAGGAAAAGAGTACAGTCAACGTTTCGGGCCGAAATAATTGTAGCAGTTCTTATGTTTTTATTCTTCACAGTCCATTCAAATGCGGAAAAAAAATCAGATTGTCCTTGCACCAGACTTACAGATCACTGAATATAGGTTATTGTTATATTGTAACTGTTCTAACTGGCTCCAAATGTGGTTGCTTTAAAATGTAACTCAGTTCTGCTATAAATTTTCTCTGTGGTTCTATCAGGCAGTTTCTTAGTTTTAAGCGTACCGGTTATTAATTTAGTTATAAACCGAGACTACTTTGTTAGAATTCAGTGAAGCTGGTTTAATTTGAACCCATTCGATGTAAATACCTCACTTTTAAAAATATATAGTATTTCTATTTTTTGCTGGATTTTTAATCTATTCAATATACACATGCTGTAAATGATTTACTTATTTATTGTTTTTTTATCTTCTATATTATGTATTGCATTGAACTGCTGCTAAGTTAACAAATTTCATGGCACATGCTGGTGATAATAAACCTGATTTTAAATCATCTTGGGTTTCTCTTTGATGTTTACTATAGTAAATTATGATTAAAATAATAAAAAGATCAAATTGAACCCTTATTCTACTAAACATCTTTTAATAAAAGCACAAATTATTGTTTTATGCGCTAAATATATTTTGAATTCTTTCTTTTTATCCCTTGAGTTATCATTCCCTTCCTCACTCAGCTGCCACAGTAGATTTCACCCTAAATGAGAAGTGATTTAGTTAAATGGGCAGGATACAGTGCTCTGTTTCTTGGAAAATTATCCTCCTGTCTCTTGGTAGCACAAGTGCTGGAAGAACTCAGCAGGCCAGGCAGCATTTATGGAAAAGATTAAACAGTTGATGTTTTGGGCTGAGACCCTTTAGCAGGACTGGAGAAAAAAAAGATGAGGGTAGGGTTAAAAGGTGGGGAGCCCTCTTCTAGCATTTTGTGTGTGCTGCTTGGATTTCCAGCATAATAACATAAGAAATAGGAGCAGGAGCTGGCCGTCTGGTCCATTGAGCATGCTCTGCTATTCAATAAGATCATGGCTGATCTGGCCATGGACTCATCTCCACTTACCTGCCTTTCTCCCATAACCTTTAACTCCCCTACTATGCAACCTTGTCTTAAATATATTTAATGAGGTAGCCTCCACTGCTTCATTGGGCAGAGAATTCCACAGATTCATCACTCTCTGGGAAAAGCAGTTCCTCCTCATCTCCATCCTAAATCTACTCCCTGAATCTTGAGGCTATGTCCCTAGTTCTGGTCTTATCTACCAGTGGAAACAACTTTCCTGCCTCTATCTTATCGCTTTCATAATTGTATATGTTTCTGCATGATCTCCTCTCTTTCTTGTGAATTCCAGTGAGTACAGTCCCAGGCGACTCAATCTCTCCTCTTATCCCCTCATCTCTGGAATCAACCTGGTGAACCTTCTCTGCACTGCCTCCAAAGCCAGTATATCCTTCCTCAAGTATCCTTTCCCTTTCTCATCCTCCAAGGGACCTACGTTCACTTTAGCCATCCTTTTCACTTTATATAATTATAAAAACTTTTACTATCCATGATGGAATGGTAGAGAGGATTTGATGGGCTGAATGGCTTAATTCTGCTCCTATGTCTTATAATGCAAGACATATGTAGAAGCCAAATTACAAACAGAAATGTCCCACAATCAGCAATTAAATAAATAACCAGATACCTGTTTCAATGATCTTGGGCAAGTATTAAAGTACATACCAAGGATAATTCATCTGCTGGTTTTGAAATAGGCCTGCTACATCTAAAGGGGCAAAGCAGGACCACGACAATGTTGAATTCCCTAAGCTCACAGGAATGCCTGCTTGGGTTGTGCATTGAACCCAATGAGTCCAAAAGGAGTAAGAAGCCCAGAACATGAAATTCTGATATTACTTAGATCCACTGCTTATTTTCACTAGAAAGTGCTTCAGTGAGATGGCTTAAAATTCATGCAGAAAGTCAGCATGGCAGAGAGACAAAAAACACATTGTTTGCAAGTCAGAAAGGAAGAGTACAATGCAATAAGAGGTGACACTGGGAGGAAACTGAATTACACAAAAAAATTTTGCAACAAGCAAATAGGCATACAGTATTGGAACAGGTTGGCATATGTTAACCAAGATCGAAGCTAGTCCCATTTCCCTTCATTTGGCAATTATCCCTCTAAACCTTTCCTACCACGTACCTCTCTGAATGATTTTTAAACATTGTAATTGTATCTGCTTTTTCCATTTCCTGTGGTAGCTCATTTCATCCATGTGAAAGACTTCCCCCTAAGATCTCCTTTTTAAAAACTTTCCCCTCTCACCTTAAACTAGTAAATAAATAGGAAGATAAAGAGAAACTCAAACAAATATCCATATACTCTTCATAAAACTACAATGAATGCTGCACTCTGGATTACTACCTGAGCCACATGCAAATTGGCGTAGGGTCAAGAAGATTAGAGAGTTAAATGTGTGGCTCAAGGACTGGTGTGGGAGAAGTGGGTGTGAATTCATGGGAAATTGGTACCAGTATTGGGGAAGGAGGGAGCTGTACCGATGGGACTGGCTCCACCTGAGCCGTGATAGGACCCGGATCCTGCCTGGTAAATCGCATAACTAGGGCTATGGATAGGGCTTTAAACTAAATAGTAAGGGCGTGCGTTCAACAGATTGGAGAAGTATGGATAAAGTAAAAAAGAAAACTAGATAAAGAAAAAGCAAAAGATAAAAAAGAGAAAAGTAAGGGTGGAGTGTAGAAAAGGCAAATGCAAAAGAGTAAAATATTACAAGATTTTAAAAGCAGAATGAATGTAAGGGCATTTTATCTGAATGCCCATAGTATTCGAAATAAGGTCAGTGATGTGAGGCAAATCCTCTCTACCATTCCATCATGGCTGAATTATCCCTCTCAATCCCTCTTCTGTTTTCTCCCTGTATTCTTTGATGCCTTGATTAATCAAGAACCTATCAACCTCTGCTTTAAATATACCTAATGATTTGGCCTTCACAGCAGTCTGTGGTAATGAAAAGTGATTATATTTTAAATACTTAATAGGATGCAGTAAATCCGAACATGTTGGAAGACATTGTATAATGTAACTTCATTTCTACTTGTACTTTTCCTTTCTGTTCTTTTATTGAAACCTTGCTAGCTTTCTTTCATTTTCTCTTTGAAGCTGTTTATTCATTGATTAGTCAAATAGATATGGATGTCCTTTGATACTTGGTTTATTACTGTGACCTGTACAGAGTATAGAATCAAAATTCTGGGACAGTCCTTTAAAATTGAAGGCAGATTACTTCGACACCAGTTCCTTGGGCACTGACATGGCCAATGAGGTAAAAATGGGATGTGTTTGTGATGCCTGAGTGTGTAGGTGGATTGATTTATAGCTAAGGATCAGCAATTTGTCACAGGTACATTGAAAATACATTCAGTGGCCACTTTATTAGGTACAACAGTGGAATCTGGTATGGCCTCCTTCTGTTGTAGCCCATCCACTTCAAGGTTCAACGTGTTGAGCATTCAGAGATGCCCTTTTACACACCACTGTTGTAATGTGTTTTTGCCTACAGAACTGCCGCTCACTGGATGTTTCTTTGTATTTTACACCATTTTCTGTAAACTCTAGAGATTGTTGTGTGTGAAAGTCCCAGGGGCTCTCAGTTTCTGAGATACTCAAACCACCCTGTCTGGCACCAATTGTCATTCCACAGTCAAATTCACTTGGATCACATTTCTTACTCATTCTGATGTTTGGACTGAACAGCAACTGAACCTCTTGACCATGTCTGCATGCTTTTATGGATTGAGTTGCTGCTACATGATTGGCTGATTAGATACTTGCTTTGGTGTACAGGTGTACCTAATAAAGTGGCCACTGAGTGTGGATATGAAATGCATCTTTTTGTAGCAGTGGCCAATATAGTCTGAATATGTATTGGGGCAGCCCGCAAGTGTTGCCATGCTTCTAGGGCCAATATAGCATGCTCACAGTTTACTAGCCCCAGTCTGCATGTCATTGGAATTGAATACATAGTATTCATTCTATAATTTGAGTTTGACCTCACTCTCAGTGTGTTCCCAAATATTGTGTCTATTTTTAGCAGTCATGGGTCTGCAGTTGCTAGTCCTGATGAAACATTGACTGTCCATTTCTCTCCATAGATAATCAATCATTCCTCTTCGGCGGGATTTCACGAATTAAAAGCTTCTTAGTTTGAAATTCATGTAAACACACTAAGACTGATCTGGGTCTTTCCCCTGGAGCTGGTTTAGGAACCAACGATCTGTGCGCTCGATCAACCATAGGCAAAAACGACAAAATTTCAGGAAATAATTGTGCCAAAAAGCTTGCAAAGAATTTCATAGGTTGATCACCTTCAGTTAACTCTTCAAGCCCAGAATTCGTAGGTTATTTCTTCTGCTTCTATTTTCTGGGTTGATAATCTTTTTCATTAATTTTTCATTGGACTTTGATTGCTTTTTACAAAGCTTTTGCAAGTCATCAATTTTCACTTCCAAAATTGTCAAAACTGCTTCATTATCTTCAATTCGTTTATCATGTTCAACTAAGGTTATTTGAAGAGAATCCAATTTTGCATCCACCTGTTTAATTTCAGAACTGAGCTGCTGAAGTTGTTGCTGGAACTCCTCAGCAGATTCTTTTCTATGTCTTCGAAGCAAATCCATAATCTAAAGATGCAGGAGGATCCTCTTCTTTTCTCGTACCTTTGGCACTCCTTTAGTCATAGTGAAGCAATATCAAGTTCAAGAATAAGGTTTCAAAATGGGTTGGAAACAGGAAAGTAAATAAAATAGGAGCAACTTCAGAAAGCTGCTGCTCCATCAGTGACCAGCAAGAAGTCATTTCTCTCTATAGATGCTGCCTGACCTGCTGAGCTCCTCTAGATCCTTTGTGTGTTGTTCCCATTGGTTGATGAGTTTGTCACTTTACCTTTTGTTAAAGGGAGACCTTGAAACATCCTTGAAATGTTTTTTGTTAAAGTCTCTTGCCAGGACTGAACTTGGTGTTTTTGCTTCAGAGCTTTGATGTTAGACAACTGCTGATGTAACCACCCATTGGAGCTGGAGTATGATCAAGCCTTGAAGCTGAGGAAGTTGGTCTGAGAAGGGATTTGAGATGCAGGTTTATTCTGTCACCAACTTGACTGTGATTGCGTATCCACATCCACCCTAATGTCTGGTCCCTGACCTGTCTATGCTCTGGAGCACTGGCCCTGGTTCAAGCATACCTGGCATATAGTCTTTATCTCCAGCTTGCATTCCTGTCTTCTGATGCTGGTCTATCAGGATTTCTGAAGAATCAGATGCTGGATTATCAGTTTCTCTGTACTGGCAATGGCCTTATCCACTATTGCTTTCATTCAAGTTCAGAATAGTGGGACGTCAGAGATGAAGTGGAATTTATTTAGCCAGAGGGTGGTGAATCTGTGGCATTCATTGCCACAGATGGTTGTGGTGGCCAAATCATTGAGTATATTTAAAGTGGAGGTTGATAGGTTCTCGATTAACCAGGACATCAAAGGTTACCGGGAGAAGGCAGGAGAATGGGGTTGAGAGGGAAAATAAATCAGCCATGTTCGAATAGCAGAGTAGACTCGATGGGCCAAGTGGCCTAATTTTGCTCCTATGGCTTATGGTATTATGGTCTCTTATGTGATAGTTACCCAAGTCATTGTATTGCTCAGAGTTGTTCTAGGCTTCATTATACTTGTCCAAGTTCTTGCCAGTATATGAATGCATAGCACAACAGTTGATGCTTTTCCCTCATTCAGTTTATATCCTGATGGAGGATCTGGGTGCAAAATATTGACTGTTTATTCCTCTTCAATTATGCTGTCTGACCTTCTAAGCTCCTCCAGCATTTCTTGTTTTTTAAAAAAAACTAATGTTTAATTTATTCATGAGAAATGGGCATTTCTGGGAAGGTTGGCAGTATTGTCATCCCCAATTGCCCTCAAGAAGATGGTGGTGAGTCACCACTTTTAATGTTCTGCTGTACTTCTGGGAAACGGGTTCCAGCATGTGAGGTAGGGCAGTGTGACATAAAGGGAACTTGAAGATCGTAGCACTGCCTTATTCTCCAATGTATGAAGTTGCAGACATTATAAAATGCAATTGTAATAAATTGAAAACAAAAATGGATCAGAAATCAAGTTTATTATCACTGACATGTATCATGAAATTTGTTGTTTTGTGGCAGCTGTACAGTGCGAAGGCATAAAACTTGCTCTCTGATGGTAGTAATTAGAAGAGGGTATGTCCTGGGTGGTGGCGTTCTTTGATGATAGATGCCACTTTCTTGAGGCATCACCTTTTGAAGGTGTCCTCGATGCTGGGAGGCGTGCCCATGATGCAGCTGGCTTCAGTCTACAACCCTCTGCAGCCTCTTGCAATTCAGTGCATTGGAGCCTCCATACCAGATGGTGATGCAACCAGTTAGAATGCTCTCCACAGTACATCTGTAGAAATTTGTGTGTGTGTCTTTGGTGACATTTCAAATCTCCTCAAACTCAAAATTAAGTATAGCTACTGGTGGGCTGCCTCGGTGATTGCAAAAACAGGTTAGGCCCTGGATAAATCCTCTGAGATGCTGAGTTGAGGCTGCTCACTGCTGACCCCTCTGAGGAATTCCAAATATTCAAATGTACCATTGGAGGTTAAGAACAGAAGGAAGGCTTAAAAGGAACATTAGGGGCAGTTTCTTCACACAAAGGGTGGTACATATTTGGAACGTGCTGACAGAAATAGTAGTTGAGGCAGGAGCATCAGTAGCATTTAAAAGTAATCTAAATAAGTATGTGCATTGGAGTAGGGGACTATAGGATTAGTTAGCATGGATGAATTGAGCTGAAGGACCTTTTTACATGCTCCATGATTCTATGATTTAACTCCAATGTTTTGTAAAGCTCAGTACGAGTTTATCTATTTTGGCAATTGACTTTTGTGGTGGTTTTTGGATGTGCACCTTTCCAGAATGGGGTCGCAAATCAATTTCTCCTGGTCACAGCTGAGAATTGTAAAATAATCCTTGTGTTAATTTGAGAGATTAGCTTTATTTGAGACGTGCATTGTAACATTGAAACATACAGTGAAATATGTTGTTGTGTTCATGACCAGCACAGTCTGAGGATGTGCTGGGGACAGCCCATGAATGTTGCCAGGCTTCTGGTGCCAACACAGCATGCCCACAACTCACTAACCCTAACCTGTACGTCTTTGGAATGTGGGAGGAAATCGGAGCACCCAGAGGAAATGTCATGGGGAGAATGTACAAAGTGGAGGGAATCAAATCCCAATTGGTGATCGCTGGCACTGTAAAGTGATTGTGCTAACCGCTGTGAGGAGGGAGATTTCTGGAGTCCACATACCTGTATATGTGCTAGTTGTCTTGCTGTTGGGCTGCAATATACTGGGGTAGTTGATTTGGGTTGATAATTCTTGGTTATAATTTGCAATGATAATGAATTCAAGGCGAGCAACAATCACAGGTGATTTGAGAAATGTTTCTGGTTATTTCAGATTCAGTTTATTGTCATTTAGAAACCACAAATGCAATGCAGTTAAAAAATGAGACAGCGTTCCTCCAGAATGTTATCACAGAAGCATAAGACAAAACAGACTACACCAGAAAATCCACATAATGTTTGGCAATCCCCAATCCAGAGTCCGGAGAGGCTGCTGCGTATTAATATCGCGCTACCGTCTTAGCGCATTCCTCGGAAAGGAGCTCCAAATCCACCAGACAAACAAGACCAAAAACTAAAGCTACAAGACCTGCACAAAACCACATAGTTACAACATGTAGTTACAACAGTGCAAACAATAGCATAATTGATAAAAAAACAGACTATTGGCACAGTAAAAATAGTCCAAAGATGTTAAAGGACTATAAGTTCAAAAGAAATCACCACACAGTTTCCACAAGTCCTCAGGGTCCCGACAGACTCGCCATCCCACGCCGGCGGCAGAAGGGAATACCCCCGCTATGGACTTCCACGGCGCCACCCGACTCAGCCTCGCAGACGCACACACAATGAAAGCTCCATCGAACCCAGCCTCGCAGACGCAGCACACACCGAAAGCGACCTGACCGCAGCGGACTCCGAGTCTGTCGAACCTCCGAGCCAACGACCATCCCCTCCGGCACAGTTTCTCTGAGCACCATCCTCTGCTGAGCGTATTAAGATGGCCCCACCAACGGCCATCGACAACACAACCCCGAGGACTGGGGGCCTGTTCTTCCCAGCAGAGTCCCGGATCTCACAGCAGCAGCAGCAACGAAGAAGGTCTTCCTGGAGATTTCCTGATGTTCCTCCGTGCTCCCATGTCCGTTTTCAATCGATTATGATTGCGCATGGCACCCCACTTCACAAATAACAGATAATCAGCTCCGGAGTGGCTGCTGCAAGCTGCGTCACGCCGCCATCTTGGAATTGGAATTTGATAGATATTTGAGATGCAGAAGGAGTAATGTATAAACTGCTGAGGAACTGACTTCTGTGAAGAGTGGTTCAGTGTAGTGTTCTTCATGAATTCTGCAAAATGCTGTTCAAAGAGGAACAGGTTTGGCTTTATCTCTGCAGAAATGTAAATCGGCATCAAACATCCTGATGAACTTGTTTGGTTTGTTTGAGGAGGAGTCTTGGTGCTGCCAATATTCGTCGCTCGGTAAAATTGCCGAAGAAACAGATTTAGTCATTACCATGTCCTGGCCCGTTACCTTCATTGGCTACAGAGACATCCTAGAGCGGAGCTGAAAGGCAAGAAAGACAAAAACAAGGTTTTAATTATTTCCAGTATTGAAAACAAGCCCCCCCTATAGAGAAATGAAACAAAATTGTCTCTGGAGTTGCATTGTACCGTAAGTGTATCCTGTTTGGAAACTTCAGTGAATTTAGTCCAGGGCACATAGTTTAAAAGCAAAAGAATTGTGACATGAAAAATCATTGGGATTGGTTTATTATTGTCACATGGACCAAGGTACACTGTAAAGCTTGTCTTGCATACTCCCTCAAAGATCTTTTGCATGTTCGGGACAACATATCTCTGTAAGCAGGCGTTCTCCATAATGAACTTTAACAAATCCAAACTGTGCTCGCAGCTGACACACAAACATCTAAATGACATTATGAAAATCACAACTGCCCAGAAACTGGTCCCTGATGTTGACAGGCTAGTTAAAACCAAGAGATGTCAGGTGTCTGGAAGCAGCAAGTGAAAAATGAGTGACACTGTTCGATGCATTGCAACATGTACGCAAAATGCATTATGAAATATTGAGTGTCATAATATTGTGATTCATTCATTTTCTGACTTCTATTATTGTAAATGTAATCACTTCAATAAAAATTAGAGGCTAACTGTGTTCATTGTCTGAGTATGATTGCTGGAAGCAGGCTAATAAAAATTAGGTGCAGTTGTGCAGCCTACATTTACAATTTGTTTCGTTAGGTCTATATTTGTGTCTGCTAATGTTCAATTTCAAATAGTTTATTAATGGACAGGGTGTGGCTCCCAAAACAATCTTAGCCAAAATAGCATCGTTTTTTCTCTCTCTCATCACAACTTTCTTGAAGCCTATGATTGTAAGTTAATACCAAACATAAAAATAATGCTTGCTAGGCAATCTTCTTCTTAAGAAACAAAATTCGTAAAGTGAAACACGTTGTAGTTATAGCAGAGACTGAGACGCATGAGAGCAGGTTGAAAAAACAAAGGCAATGAAAGCTGTGGGAGCACTCGCGCATGCACAACAGATCCGGCCTGCATGAAGTTGCATTTTGCCCAATCTGACCCGTGACCTAAAATGAGTTTGACACCCCTGAGGTAGAATAAGGTAAAGCAATAGCAGTGCAAGAGTGTAGTGCAGATAAATTGCAAAATGTAAAGTCATAACAAGACAGATTGAGGCTGAATCCATCTTGGCATACATGAGGTCTGTTCAAGGTCTGATAACAGTGGGGTAGAAGCTGTCCTTGAGCCTGGAGGTGTGTGCTTTCAGGTTTTTGTATCTCTGACCTGATGGGAGAGTAGGGAGGAGAGAATGTCCAGGGTGGGTGGGCTTGTTCATTATGCTGGCTGCTTTCCTGATGCAGTGAGAAGTGTAGACAGAGTCCACAGAGGAGAGCTAGTTCCTGTGATGTGCTGAGCTGTGTCCACAACTCTGCAGTTCCTTGTGGTCACGGGCAGAGCAGTTGCCGTACTGAGCTGTGATGCATCCAGACAGACTGCTTTCTATGTTGCACTGATTAAAAATTGGGAAGAGTTGATGGGGACATGCCTATTTTCTTCAGCTTCCTGACAAAGTAGAGGTGCTGGGGAGCTTTCTTCAGGTGATTTGCAGGTAACTTGTACAACTTTAAATTCATTTAAGTGTATTTAATTATTTTGGATTTTTTTGGGGAAAAAAAACAAGGTGTGTTTCACCTCTGACATTCACAAACATTTTTTTAATATATATTTGTAGACCAGCCCATGTTTATTGCTTGGATATAGGTCTGGATTGTACAAAGACTTGTCCTGCAAGCTCAGCCATGGCTTCAGGTTCCTTCCACCGAAAGGCATCTATTGCACTATTGTCCTACTCACCTGCCTTAATGCCAAAGAAGCCCAATGATTGGCACACATTGCAATTCTTGTAGTTGCAATTGTTCACGAGAAAGCTTTTGGTTTCCACATATTTCAAAGTAAATTTATCAGTGAAGTGCGTATATGTCGCCATATATCTTTAGATTCCTTTTACTTTTATGCCTTTCGATGCATTTTCTTACAGGCATTCACAATGAAATACAATAGAATCAAAGAAAAACTGCACAAACTGCCAGACAATCAATGTGCAAAAGCAGATAAGCTGTAATTTCAAAAATAATAATAAAATATAATACTGAGAACATGAGTTATATGATTATTGAAAGTGAGTCTGTAGGTTGTGGAATCAGTTCAGTGTTGAAGTTTGTGAAGTTATCCACGCTGGTTCAGGAGCCTGATTGTTGAAGGATAATAACTGTTCCTGAATCTGGTAGTGTGTGACCTGGTGCCTGATGGCAGTAGTGAAAAGAGACTGTGACCTAGATGATGGGGGGCTCTTGATGATGGATACTGCTTTCTTGTGGTAGTGCTCAGTGATGGGGAGGGCTTTTCCTGTGATGGACTGCGTTGTTTCCACCACTTTCTGTAATTTACAAAAAATTAGCAATGAGTACTTTACTAGAAGGATGATAGAACTCACCTGTGGGAGTCTGAGTTTATACCTACTAAACTTACAAGAAAAAGTAGAGGGAGAGTGATGGGGGGCCCTTGATGATCGACACTACTTTCTTGTGGCAGCACTCCTTCTAAATGTATTCAAAGGTGGGAGTTAATTCACAGTGGGGAAGATGGAAGGGGAGTGGTATTGGTTTGGACTCAAGACCAAAAGCTGCAGGAGCTGAATTAGGTCTTTTAGCCCATCAAGTCTGCTCTGCCATTTCATCATGGCTGATCCACATTTTCCTCTCAGCCCCAGTCTCTTGCCTTCTCCCCATATTCCTTCATGCCCTGATCAATCAAGAATCTATCAACCTCTGCCTTAAATATGTATATATATGCGTGTGTATGTATGTATATATATAAACCCCATTTCCAGAAAAGCTGGGATATTTTCAAAAATGCAATAAAAACAAAAATCTGTGATACGTTAATTCACGTGAACCTTTATTTAACTGACAAAAGTACAAAGAAAAGATTTTCAATAGTTTTACTGACCAACTTAATTGTATTTTGTAAATATACACAAATTTAGAATTTGATGGCTGCAACACACTCAACAAAAGTTGGGACAGAGGCATGTTTATCATTGTGTTACATCACCTTTCCTTTTAATAACACTTTTTAATCGTTTTGGAACTGAGGATACTAATTGTAGTAGATTTGCAATTGTAAATTTTGTCCATTCTTGCTTGATATAAGACTTCAGCTGCTCAACAGTCCGTGGTCTCCGTTGTCTGATTCTCCTCTTCATGATGCACCATACATTTTCAATAGGAGATAGATCTAGACTGGCAGCTGGCCAGTCAAGCACACGCACTCTGTGTCTACAAAGCCACGCTGTTGTAGCCTGTGTAGAATGTGGTCTGGCATTGTCCTGCTGAAATAAGCATGGACATCCCGGGAAGAGACGTCGCCTTGATGGCAACGTATGTCTCTCTGAAATCCTAATATACGCCTCAGAGTCAATGGTACCTTCACATACATGCAACTCACCCATGCCGTGGGCACTGATGCACCCCCATACCATCACAGATGCTGGCTTTTGCACCTTTCGCTGATAACAATCAGGATGGTCGTTTTCATCTTTGGCACAGAGAACTCGACGCCCATTTTTTCTGAAAACTAGCTGAAATGTGGACTCATCTGACCACAGCACACGGTTCCACAGTCTTTCGGTCCATCTGAGATGAGCTCGGGCCCAGAGAACTTGCCGGTGTTTCTGCATAGAGTTGATGTATGGCTTCCTCCTTGCGTAATACACTTTCAAGTTGCATTTCTGGATGCAGCGACGGACTGTGTTAAGTGACAATGGTTTACCGAAGTACTCCCGAGCCCAGGTGGCTATAATTGTCACAGTAGCATGACGGTTTCTTTAGCAGTGCCGCCTGAGGGCTCAAAGATCACTATTACCCCCCCCCCCCCCTTTAAATGCTGCTGAGTTCCTCCAGCATTATGTCTGTATAGCTATCTTAATGTTTGCCTCCCCCAAAAGGAAAATGAAGGGTGCTATAGAGTGGCAAAGAAAGACCTTCCATTCCTATATGCTGGAGAGGTGTGACACAGGGAGATGGAGCAAGGAGAGTTGAAACTCTTTTTTAATGGACTGCTATGGAGGTCAAGTCATTGGATATATTGAAAGTGGAAGTTGATAGGTTCTTGATTAGTAAGGGTATCAAAGGTTATGGGGAGAAGGCAGAGGAATGGGGTTGAGAGGGAAAAAAATCAACCATGATGAATGGTGGAGCAGACTCAATGGGCTGAGTGACATAATTCTTCTCCTATGTCTAATGGTTTTGTGGTATTTTGGTAATTTCAATTTCATTTATTGTCTTATGTATATTTTCTCAAGTTTCCAAAATGGACCTGTTGGAGGGTGCGATACATGTTAAACCAATTGCCAATCTACTGTACCAAGTGGACCCCAAAGACCCTGTGGTGTTCTTTCACAGGAGAAGAGAAATTTTTTTTCTCAGCATCCAGGCCAATATCTGTCCCATGCTCAGGATTAATAGAAACATTCAACAGGTCAGGTAGCATCTGTGAAGAAAGTTTCAGGTCTATAACTTTTCATTAAAACTGAGAGAAGATATTCATTAGACTTTCCAGTCCCTTCACAGTTGGTATTACCTTGTGTTTTTCAGTCCGCACCCTATCAGACTTTCCTTTTATTTCTTTTTCCTACCCATCACCTCCCTCTGGTTCCCTTTCTCCTTCCTTTCTTCAATGGCCCACTGTCCTCTCCTATTAGATTCCTTCTTCATCTATCACCTCCCAGTTTCTTACTATTGCTCTTTCCCCCTCTGCTGTCCTTCCCTTGTAACTAACAACTTTTATCTCAAGCATTTCTCAGTTAAGGTTTAAAAGCTGTTCACTGTAATAGGTGGTTCATTTCTGTAAATGACCTATTTGTTCTTCTACTCTGTTCTGATTGACCAGTTATTAATTGATGCTTGTACATTACCACCCCACCTCCTATTTTCATGTTGTAATTTTTATTTGATTAACTGTGTATGTGGCAAAAGTCTTCTGAATGTCTATATTACATCAACTGGTTCCGATTCATCTATTCTGCTGGTTTCTCTGTCAGAGATCCAACAGATTTGTCAAAAGTAACACACACAATGATGGAGGAACTTGGGTCAGGGAACATTTGACAAGGTTTCACATGTAGGCTTATTCAGAAAGTCAGAAGGTGTGGGATCCAGGGAAGTTCGACCATGTGGGTTCAGAATTGGCTTGCCTGCAGAAAGCAGAGGGTTGTGGTGGAGGGAGTTCATTCGGATTGGAGGGTCGTGATTTTTATTAACGACCTGGATGTGGTGGTAGAAGGGTTGGTCGGCAATTTTGCAGATGACACAAAGGTTGGTGGTGTTGTAGATAGTGTTGAGGATTGTCGAAGATTGCAGAGACACATTGATAGGATGCAGAAGTGGGCTGAGAAGTGGCAGATGGAGTTCAACCCAGAGAAGTGTGAGGTGGTACACTTCGGAAGGACAAACTCCAAGGCAGAGTACAAAGTAAATGGCAGGATACTTGGTGGTGTGGAGGAGCAGAGGGATCTGGGGGTACATGTCCACAGATCCCTGAAAGTTGCCTCACAGGTAGATAGGGTAGTTAAGAAAGCTTATGGGGTGTTAACTTTCATATGTCGAGGGATAGAGTTTAAGAGACGTGATGTAATGATGCAGATCTAGAAAACTCTGGTTAGGCCACACTTGGAGTACTGTGTCCAGTTCTGGTCGCCTCAGTATAGGAAGGATGTGGAAACATTGGAAAGGGTACAGAGGAGATTTACCAGGATGCTGCCTGGTTTAGAGAGTGTGGATTATGATCAGAGATTAAGGGAGCTAGGGCTTTACTGTTTGGAGAGAAGGAGGATGAGAGGAGACATGATAGAGGTGTACAAGAATTAAGAGGAATAGATAGAATGGACAGCCAGCGCCTCCTCCCCAGGGCACCACTGCTCAATACAAGAGGACATGGCTTTAAGGCAAGGGGAGGGAAGTTCAAGGGGGATATTAGGGGAAGGTTTTTCACTCAGAGAGTGGTTGGTGCGTGGAATGCACTGCCTGAGTCAGTGGAGGCAGATACACTAGTGAAATTTAAGAGACTACTAGACAGGTACATGGAGGAATTTAAGGGAGGCAGGGTTTAAGAGTCAGCACAACATTGTGGGCCGAAGGGCCTGTACTGTGCTGTACTGTTCTATGTTTAACATTTGTAGATGGGGGACGAAGAGTTAACGTTTTGGGCAATCAGCGATGTTTTGAGATGATTTTGTCTCATCCGTCCACAGAACATTGTCCCAGAAGTGTAGTCTCAAGTGATCTTTTGCAAACTTGAGATGTGCAGCAATGGTTTTTTTTAAAGAGAGCAGTGGTTTTCTCCATGTTGTCCTTCCATGAACACCATTCTTGTTCAGTGTTTTTCTTACAGTGGACACATGAACAGAGACTTTAGCAAGTTCTAGAGATTTCTACAGATCTTTTGCTGTTACTCCTGGGTTCTTTTTCACCTCCTTCAGCAATGCGTGTTGTACTCAGAGTAGCAATGGTACTGAGTTTTCTCCATTTGTAGACAATTTCTCTTACTGTGGACTGATAAATACTCAGGTCTTTAGAAATTCTTTTGTAGCCTTTTCCAACTTCATGCATTTCTACAATCCTTCTTCTAAGGTCCTCTGAAAGTTGTTTTGATCGAGTCTTGATGCATATAAACATCTTTCTTGAGAAGAGCAGGCTCTATCAGTAGCCTGTCTTTTTGTGTCTTTTTTATAGGGCAGGACACCTCTGCAGCCCACACCTCCAATCTCATCTCATTGATTGGAATACCTGACTCCAAATAGCATTTGAACTTAAGACTATGATTGTTTAAATGGTGTATCAAGTATAGATGAGAAGAAGTGCAATTTTTTGTGTGTTACTAGTTCAAGCAGTGACTTAGATGAAGATCAGACCACATTTTAAGGGTAATTAATGCAGGAAACCAGGTAACTGCAAAGGGTTCACAAACTTTTTCTTGCAACTGTGTATCAATTACCTGGTAAGAAACTGCAAAACATGTAAAGTTTTCTGTAGTTTTGTTTGCAATAAAAAGACTGGCAAAAGAAAATGTTTTTTTTTGCAGATAGAGGTGAGAGAATTTATAATAAGGAGAAAAGAAATAGCAGAGGAATTAAATAAATTAATTTGTGACTGCCTTAAAGGAGAAAGTAAATAGCCAGGAATACCAGAAAACAAAGGGTCAGGTGAGAATGAGGAATGAGCTTATGCCAGTAAAAAAAAATGCCAGAGAATTTGGTGAGATTTTAAGATGATAAATCCAAGGACCCCCTGGTCTGCATTCCAGAAATTCAAGATATGGCAGTATAAATGGTAAGCATTTTGCCAATCATCTTCCAAAATTCCATGTTTCCTGTTCTTTGGGGACTTGCAAATGTGATCCCAAGATTTAAAGGGGGAAGAGTATTGAAAATAAAATGCACAAGTATAGACCTAAAATGGAAGGTGATGGTGTTGGAAATACTTAGCAGATGATGTGACATTGTGAAAAGAGAAATGTTTCAGATCCTTGTCAGAGCTGGGAAAGTGAAACTGTGTAGTTGCATGACATATGGGGGAGGCATGGATATTTTTGATTAGGTGTGGTCAGGGTTATTGCTGATAAGCTATAGATGAAGATATCTGGTTGATTAATGTGGGACTGCAACTGTGTCCTTGACTTCCTCATTGGGAGATTATAGTCAGTACAGATCAGTAATAACATCTCTTCCTTGCTGATAACCGACACTTGCGCACCTTAGGGATGCGTGCTTAGGTTACTCAAGACAGTGTGGCTAGGCACAGCTCAAATGTCAGCTATAAATTGACTGATGACAGCACTGTTGTTGGTAGAATCTCAGATGGTGATGAGGGGGCGTACAGGAGTGAGATACATCAACTAGTTGAGTGCTGTCTCAACAATGACCTTGTCAGCAAGACCAGGGTATTGACTGTGTACCTCAGGAAGAGGAAGTTGAGAGAACACACCAGTCCCCACTGAGGGGCCAATAGTTGAAAGGGTGAGCATCTTCAAGTTCCTGGGCATCAACATCTCAGAGGATCTATCTTGAGCCCAACACATTGATACAATCATGAAGAAGGCACGCCAGTGGCTATACTTAGCAGTTTGAGGAAATTTAGTATGCCACCAAAGAATCTAGCAAATTTCCACAGATGTACCACAGAGAGAATTCTGACTTGTTGTATCCCCACCTGGTATGTAGCTTCCAATGTGCAGGAACAAAAGAGGCTACAGAGGGGTGTAGACTCTGCCAGTTCCATCACAGGCACAGTTCTCCCCACCATTGAGGACATCTTCAAATGGTGGTGTGTCAAGAAGGTAGCATCCATTAGTAAGGATCCTTATATCTGAGACATGCCCTCTTCTTATTACTGCCATCAGGGAGGTGGCATAGGAGCCTGAAGACACACGCTCAATGTGTTAGGAACAACTTTTTCCTCCTCCACTATCAGATTTCTGAAAGGTCCAAGAACACTACTTCACTATTCTTCTTTCATGCTATATTTGTTTATTTGTAAATTAGTTATTTTTATGTCTTTGCACTGTACTGCTGTCACAGGACAACAAATTTCATGATCTACATCAGTGATAATAAACCTGATTCTTGTCCTGGCAAGAGAGAGTGGTCTTGTTCAGGTGAAAATACTTGTCTAATATAACTTTTAGTTGATGCTGTGTTAGGCCAGAAAAGAGTAACATATGAACATTGAGCTTTAAGGGGCTATTTTTTCCTTTGCTTAATGTCTTTATAGCATTTTGTTTAATTTTAAATTAATCTGTGAAATATGTTGGCACAACTCTGGTTTCTTCCATAAGCAGTGCACTTGCCTACAGAAAGTGGTGGATACAGCCCAGTCCATCATGGGCAAAGCCCTCCCCACCATTGAGCACATCTACAAGCAGCACTGCCACAAGAAAGCAGCATCTGTCATTGAGGACCCCTACCACCCAGGCCATGCTCTCTTCTCACCACTGCTATCGGGAAGGAGGTACAGGAGCCTTAAGTCCAATACCACCAGGTTTAGGAACAGTTATCAGAATCAGGTTTATTATCACCGGCATGTGACATGAAATTTATTAACTTAGCAGCAGCAGTTCAATGCAATACATAATATAGCAGAGAGAGAAAAATAATAATAATAAAATAAAACAATGCATAAACAAGTAAATCAATTATGTATATTGAATTAAAAATATGTGCAAAGATATTGTATATTTAAAAAAATTAAGTAGTGTCCAAAGCTTTAATGTCCATTTAGGAATCGGATGGCAGAGGGGAAGAAGCTGTTCTTGAATCATTGAGTGTGTGCCTTCAGGCTTCTGTATCTCTTACCTGATGTTAACAGTGAGTAAAGGGCATGCCCTGGGTGCTGGAGGTCCTTAATAATGGACACTGCCTTTCTGAGACACCGCTCCCTGAAGATGTCCTGGGTACTTTGTAGGCTAGTACCCAAGATGGAGCTGACTAGATTTATAACCCTCTGCAGCTTCTTTCGGTCCTGTGCAGTAGCCCCTCCATACCAGACAGTGATGCAGCCTGTCAGAATGCTCTCCACGGTACAACTATATAGAAGTTTCTGAGTGTATTTATTGACAAGCCAAATCTCTTCAAACTCCTAGTAAAGTATAACCGTTGTCTTGCCCCCTTTATGACTACATCAATATGTTGAAACCAGGTTAGATCCTCAGAGATGTTGACACCCAGGAACTTGAAGCTGCTCACTCTCTCCATTTCTGATCCCTCTATGAGGATTGGTAAATTTTCCTTCGTCATACCCTTCCTGAAGTCCACAATCATCTCTTTTGTCTTACTGATGTTGAGTGCCAGGTTGTTGCTGCAGCACCACTCCACTAGTTGGCATTACCCTACAACAATGTTGGTTGAAGTCCCTGATGGTTAACTTCACTCACTTGAACACTGAACTGATTCCACAACCGACGGACTCACTTTCAAGGACTCGGCAACTCATGTTCCCAATATTATTTATTTATTATTAGTAGTAGTTTTATTTTTGTATTTGCACAGTTTGTCTTTTGCACAATAGTTGCTTGTCAGTCTTTGTAGTTATTCAATGATTCTATTGTAATTCTTTGTTCTACTGGGAATGCCTGCAAGAAAATGAATGGTGACCTACACATACTTTGACAAGCAGTTTGATTTTAAACTTTGGACCCAATGAAAGATGAGAGGCTATTACACAGGATCTAGCCATTCTCTGTCCAGTGGCAACAGGATTCTCAGTTATGGGCCTTCCCTGCAAAGGCTTTGCAATAGGTGCACTAAGTTTCAGCCTATCTCTCAATTTGTACTCCTGCACTGGTTGGACCACTGCTGTAGCAGTCAGCAAAGACACAGCTCACAGCATCAGCGCATGGATCTCACTATCTTTATCAGAGCTACCTGGCCCTATGAGAGAAGCACGTAGGGGTAACATTTAAACATCGAACTTGAAAGTGTTTTTCTCTTGCTTGATGCATTTGCAGCATTTTGTTTAATTTTAAATTAATCTTTTGAGAGAGCAAGTCTTCTAACCCACTTCCAAAGCGATTTGAAAATAACTAGGGTATTAATTCAAAAGATTCAAGATTGTTTAATGCCATTTCCATTCCTAAGTGTAAAGGAGAACCAAGTAATTGTTACTCCAGATCTGATAAAGAACACAATAATAAAAAAAAACAATAGATGTATAAGATAGCATATATACATAGATTATATATCCATAAAGTGACGCAAGACACAGGTGTGTCTGTACATAAGGTGACTGACAGGAAATAATAATGTAGTGGTGGGGGTTGAGTTATTTGGTGGAGATGTTGATCAGTCTTGCTGCTTAGGGCAAGTATCATAGTCATAAAGCATAGAAACAGGCCCTTCAGCTCACCAGTCATACCATCAACCTTTGCCAATTTTGTTGTTCTGTATTTGGTTCATTGCCTTCTGTATGGCAGCGATTTAGGTGTTTGTATTTTCTTTCCTTTTGCATCAAGAGCTGTCAGGTTGCCAGAAAAGGTCATTGGCTGCAATCTACCATTACTGCAGGACTTGCCTGTGTCCAGGACAAAGAAGTGGATAAGAAAAATCATTACGGATACTACCTGCCCTACAAACTGCATTTTCCAAAAGCTCCCTTCTGGAAAGGTCTGTAGAGCTATTAAAACAAACCCTTTATGCTATCTTAAAAGTTTCTTTCTCCAGGCAGTTAATCTGATAATCTAATGAATCATTCTAGTTTTTCCTTCTCCCCCCGCCCCCCAAATCACTGCACAACACTGTGAACACATTAAACCACTGTTTACATTGCAGATACATGCTGGTATTTGTGCACGTTTCATATCTGTACTTTAACCTTTTACAGTAAAGTTGCTGAGCGGCATAGCTCAAAGGGCTGGAGAGGCTAATTTTGCGCTATATCTCTAAATAAAATATAAAGAATAATTAAAATATTTATAATTTATCCTTTATAATTGTTCAAAGTTTATTGTTGCATGATAGGTGGGTGGACAGGTAGTTTTCAGGAGGTAGAGAGGCTACAGAAGGACTAAGACAGATTAGGAGAATGGGCAAAGAAATGGCAGATGGAATACAGTGTTGGGAAGTGTATGGTCATGCACTTTGGTAGAAGGAATAAAGGAGGAGACTATTTTCTAAACGGGGAGAAAATTCAAAAATCAAAGGTGCAGAGGGACTTGAGAGTCTTTGTGTAGGATTCCCTAAAAGTTAATTTGTATGCACCCCCCTGAGTCGCCTCAGGCTCGCTCAGCTCGTTCTCGCCTAGGGGAGCAGCCTTCGGCCCCGCCCAACTGGGTAATCAGCTGGTGTGGATGCAGTGTGATGTCCCCGCCTCGCCAAAAAACAGACAGGACACCATATGCGATTAAATGATTACAGTTTATAAAGATTACTTTAACTAAGTGATTAATGACGATACAGTATATATGAAGGAAAATAAAATAAAGAAAAGGCACCAAACTTATCAAAGTCCAAACCACTTCATGCACAACCGTTGGAGCTCAATTACTGAAATCTTCTGGCCACCATCCGATCCCCTCCAAACTCCTTGACTCGCAGCTCAAGATCACCCGAAATGGTCAACCAAACACATCTATCTTCGTCTCCTCTCCTTGGGGTACCTCCTGGCCTCGGACCCCCACTTGGGGTCCGTTCCTCACCCAGTTTACAGCATCACGTCCTCTCTCTCTCACCCCCTCGCACTGATCTCCCCAAAAGCCCGCCAACAATAGTTTACAGACTCAGAAGAAAGAATAACATTAATCCCAGTTGGTTAACAAAGGAATACAATTCTCGTTATCGGTAAATTTTAACCCAGACAAGTTTCCAGCACTCTCTCGCAACAAAGAAGCATTCCTACTTTTAACAAACAAAGAAGCCATTTTGATTAACATACGCAGTAACAAAGAAAAAGAAGAAACCCACTTTACACTCTTGCCCCCCCCCACCAAATAAAAGTCATGTCCTCATGACTATTAAATAACTCGCCACCCTTCCTGCCAACACACACCCTAACCCAAGCACAAACAGTGACATTTCCTCCCCACACAGTAAACCTCACACCCTGTTCCTCAGGCGCTACATAGGCTAACTTATCTGGGAGTTCCCTAACCCTCTGAGACCTCTGTACCCCCTCACCTAAACTCTTCAGGCTCGGACACAACTGGGGATACCTTGGGCCCGCTACCAACTCCTCTCTCAACCTCTCACTCATGCCCTCCACTGCACACAGCTAACCCTCCCCACTACACCTGACTCAGTGGGAGAAGGGCCAAAGGTCTCTTCCTCAATCAAGGGAAAGTCAGCAAAAGGCAGCATGTACCACACATCCAGCACATCATCCTTCGAATCCGTATTCTTCCTCATTTCTGTGATCGGTAGCTGCTGTTTGATCTTCTCCAAACGGAAACACGTGGCCTGCACTGCTCCTGCAGTCTCTTCAGCCTCCTGCAATCGAGAGATCAGCTTCTTCTCTGGCCCCTCCAACTCTCGCCACAGTCTCAGCAGTTCTGACTCACGCATCCCGGCCATCTCAATCTGGGACGCAGTTACTCCAACAGCTTCTTCCTCCCCGATCTGAAAAGCAGCAGTTAAAGATTGGTCAGCCTCCAGTTCAGTATTCACTGCACTTATCTCCAGCTTTTTCTTCCTCATGACTTCTTCCAGATCAACTTTCAGGCTTTGCACTTCATTTGAACTGTTGATGGTCATCTTCAGGTTCCCTTCAAGCTTCCGCTTCCCACTTCCGAGATTTGTCTGCAATTTCTTCACCTCCGCAAACTCCCCTCTCCAGGCTCTCAGTTTGCTGTTGCCCTCAGTCAGACAACTTTCTTTGCTTTCTCCAACTTGTAAGTCTTTCTCCAGTCTCTCAGTCTTCATTTCAAACTTGATTCAGTAGAGACAGTCACTCACGAGCTGCGACCTTCGCCAGCCCTGGCACGTGTCCAGAAAACACTTTAACTTTGTAGTTCTCAGCTGCTCCTGCAACGACCTCACTTCATATTCTCCTGAGGCAAATCCAAATACCAGGAGATCATCCACATACGCCAAAACTCCAAACACCTCCACGTCCCCCGTGGTCTTCCACATGCCCCGCGGGAAGGTTGCAAGGGCTCCGGATATGCCCTGTGGCATCTTTTCGGACCAGAAGAATCCTAGGGAACTTATAACGGCCGTCTTCTCCTTGTCGGCCCCACTCATCGGGATCTGGCAACATCCACTCCTCAGATCCAGCACCTTAAACCACTTCGCACCACTCAGACAGGCCATCGCCTCTTCGGCCCACAGGGCCGTATTCTGGTCACTGACAGTGCGCCTCTTCAGCGCAATATAATCCACACACACGCTGCCTACGTCTTCCACGGCTTCAGGGGCCAGTCGCCGCAACCTCTCTCTCACCGAGGTGTCTTCAGCGGTCAACACCCCTCCCTCATGGTATTTCGCAGCGTCCACGAAGAGGGTCTCACCTTCAGATACTTCCCCCAGGCCGTACCACCGCCGGCTCTTATTTGAATTCGGTACCGGCCCAATGCTGCTACACACGTCCGCACAAGCAGCTCGAAACTCTGGGTGCATCAACGATGCCTCCAAACAGCGCTCACCCACCTCCTCCGGGCAGGCCCCCAAGCGCATCAGCAGGGTATTGGTCCTCTCCAGAACTGAAATGCTTCCCGTCTCAACAATGTCCGGACACATCAGCATTAATGATTCACGAACCTCAGCTACCCCCACATTGGCCTCTGAGAACTCCATTTTCTCTGACCAATAACCGTCTTCTGAATAACCACCGGCACTGGTACCCCAAATCTCCAATGCCCTCAATGTCGTCAAGGGTAAATGCTTCCAATAACGGTTGTAAAACGAACTGTACAGCAACTTGACCTGCGCCCCGGTGTCGAGGATGGCTTTAACGTAGCTTCCATCCATCCGTAATGACACCCGAGTACATGGTCCCTCTAAGCCTTCAGGAATAGGGTCTGTTCCTTTCGGAAGTTCCTTAGTACATTGCTGGGAACGTGCTTCCCCAGAGACCCCAAGCCGTACCCCCACTGGGCCTCCTCTAAGTTTCCCGACACCTCTCGGATCAACTGAACAACTGAGGGAGGAACTGATCCCCTTGACAGATTCCCCTGGCACCGCAAGCAATTTATCTGGCCCCCTAGCCAAAAAAGATACCCTAAAAACTTTCCACCAATCTCCTGCCACGGATATGATAAGCCCCCCAGCTGCGGCATTTGACTTCCAGTCGAACCACACGCATTTCCCCACACTTTCACATCACTGGCAGCTGTCACTCCGAGGTAATTGTACCCGACAGTTCTAACAACGCCACCAGCCCGCCTACTCAAACTTTCAATCAATCCCTATCGTTTTCCCTCAGCCAAGCACTGCCACTCACCCAACAACTGAGAGGTCCGCTCCGCCCATGCCTCCCCCTTTATGGCTGGACATTATTCCCACAACCGGGTGGAGCCTACCACTGCTGAAACATCCCAACCTGGCATTCCTCACTCTCCTAACAGTATGGACAACCCATGGTCCCACCACCATTTCGTCAACGCTAGTCTGAACTCGAACAATGACCTCCGGGCTACCAACAACAGCCACCCCACCCAACACACATGCAGAGGATAAACAGCAATCGCACATCCGCAAAGGCACACCAGCTCTTCGCCACAGACATAATTTAAAGAGGGCGATCACACAGCTTCCACAGAAAGCAATCCAGACGAGCCCCCACAATGCACCCCACTGTGTCACCTCAGGCTCGCTCAGCTCGTTCTCGTCTAGGGGGAGCAGCCTTCGGCCCCGCCAAACTGGGTAATCAGCTGGTGTGGATGCTGTGTGATGTCCCCGCCTCGCCAAAAAACAGACAGTACACCATATGCGATTAAATGATTACAATTTATAAAGATTACTTTAACTAAGTGATTAATAACGATACAGTATATATGAAGGAAAAGAAAGTAAAGAAAAGGCGTCAAACTTATCAAAGTCCAAACCACTTCGTGCACAATCATTGGAGCTCAATTACTGAAATCTTCTGGCCACCATTCGATCCCCTCCGAACTCCTTGACTCGCAGCTCAAGACCACCCGAAATGGTCAACCAAGCACATCTATCTTTGTCTCCTCTCCTTGGGGTACCTCCTGGTCCGGACCCCTGCTTGGGGTCCATTCCTCGCCCAGTTTACAGCATTGCGTCCTCTCTCTCTCACCCCCTCACGCTGATCTTCCCAAAAGCCCGCCAACAATAGCTTACAGAGTCAGAAGAAAGAACAACATTAATCCCAATTGGTTTGCAAAGGAATACAATTCTCGTTATTGGTAAATTTTAACCCAGACAAGTTTCCAGCACTCTCTCGTAACAAAGAAGCATTCCTACTTTTAACAAAACAAAGAAGCCATTTTGATTAACATATGCAGTAACAAAGAAAAAGAAGAAACCCACTTTACATGTAGTTTGAGTCTTTGGTGAGGAAGGCAAATGTGGTGTCAGCATTCATTTCAAGAGGACTGGAATATAAAAGCAAGGATGTAATGTTGAGACTTTATAAAGCACTGGTGAGGCCTCAGTTGGAGTATTGAGAGTAGTTTTGGGCCCTTATTTTAGAAAGGATTTGCTGAAATTGGAGGAGGGTTCAAGGGGGGTTTACAAAAATGATTCCAGGATTGAATGGCTTGTCATGTGAAGAGCGTTTGATGGCTCTGGGCCTTTATTCACTGGAATTCAGAAGAATGAAGAATGGCCTATTGAATGGTGAAAGGTTTGACAGTGTATGTGGAGAGGATGTTTCTTTTGGTGGGAAAGTGTAAGACCAAAAGACATGGCCTCAGAATAGATAGGAGTCCATTTAAAATGGAGATAAGGAGGAATTTCTTTAGACAGGGTGGTGATTCCGTGGAATTTGTTGCCACAGCCAGCTCTGGAGGCCAAGTCATTGTGTATATTTAAGGCAGAGGTTGATAGATTCTTGATTGATTGAGGCATGAAGGGATATGAGGAGAAGGCAGGAGATTGGGGCTGAGAGGATAATTGGATCAGCCATGATGAAATGGCAGAGCAGACTCTTTGGGCCGAATGGCCTAAATCTGTTCATATCTCTTATGGTCTTGTGTCCAGCCATAAGACAAGGGAGGGATTAGGCCATTCGGCCCATTGAGTCTGCTCTGTCATTTCATCATGGCTAATCCATTTTCCCTCTCAACCCCAATCTCCTGCCTTCTGTAACCTTTCTCATCTTGACTAATCAAGAACCGATCAACCCTCGCCTTAAATACACCCAATGACCTGGCCTTTACAGCCACCTGTGACAATGAATTCCATAGGTTCACGATTCTCTGGTGAAAGAAATTCCACCTTATCTCTATTCTAAACAGAAGTCTCTCTATTCTGATGCACTGTCCTTTGGTCCTAGACTCCCCCACTATGATAAGATAACCCTCATGAAAACAGTTTCATTCTGGGAAATATTCTTGTGAACCACCTCTGACCACTCTCTAATGTCAGCACACCTTTTCGGAAATGAGGGGCCCATAATTGCTTACAATACTCCAGGTGAGGGCTTACCAGTGCATTATAAAGTGTCAGCATTACATCCTTGCTTTTATATCCTAGTCCTCTTGAAATTAATGTTAATGTTGCATTTGCCTTCCTCACTACTGACTCAACCTGCACTTTAACCCTCAGGGAATTGTGCACGAGGACTCTCAAGTACCTTTGAACCTTGGATTTTTGAATTTTCTGTCTGTTGAGAAAATAGTCTACACTTTTATACCTACCCCTCCACCAATCTTCATATCATCCACAAATGCTATCAGTTCCGTCTTCCAAATCACTGATGTATAACGTGGTCCCAAAGCCAACCCCTGCAGAACACCACTAGCCCCCGACAGCCAATGTTTTTTTGTTAAGCAGCCTCATGTGTGGCACCTTGTCAAAGGCCTTCTTAAAATCCAAATACACAACATCAACCAATTCTCCTTTGTCTATCCTGCTTGTTATTTTCTCAAGGAATTCCAATAGATTTGTCAGGTAAGATTTCCCCCCAAGAAAACCATGCTGACTTTGGCTTAGGTTATTCTGAGGCTGTGTCCTTTGGTCCTAGACTTCCCCACTATGATATGACAACCCTCAAATGAAAACCATTTCAAGTGCCCTGAAACCACATCCTTAACAATCAACTCCAACATCTTCCCAACCACTGAGGTCAGACTAACTGGCCTATAGTTTCCTTTCTTCTGCCTCTCTCCCTTCTTGAAGAGTGGAGTGACATTTGCAATTTTTCAGTCTTCTGGAATCATGCTCTAATCTTGTGATTCTTGAAAGATTATTACTAATGCCGCCACAGTCTCTTCAGCCACCTCTTTCAGAGCCCTGGGGTGTACACAATCTGGTCCAGGTGACTTATCTACCTTCAGACCTTTCAGCTTCCCAAGCGCCTTTTTCCTAGTACAGTCAGCCCTCCTTATCTGCGAGGGATTGGTTCCGAGACCCCTTGCGGATACCAAAAAACGCGGATGCTCAAGTCCCTTATTCAACCTGTCTCAATGCGGTGGACCTTAGGACCCAGCGGAACCCCAGACCTTATTTAACCTGTCTCAGTGTGGTGGACATTAGGACCCGGCGGTTGAGATCTGAATCCGCAGTGTTTTTGTTCACGAAAATAATCACGATCATAATTGAAAATAAAGTGGAAATAATAAAGCGATGGGAAAGAGGTGAAACACCAATGGTCATTGGAAAAGCATTAGGCTACAGTCGGTCAACGATCGGAGCAATTTTAAAGGATAAAGTGAGAAAGGCCCTGCCCAGATGAAAGCTACAATTATTACTAAGTAACACAGTGGTTTAATTATTGGGTTTTGGGTTTTTGATCCTCCACATCAACTCGGCACGGTGGAGAACGCACTCAGGAGTGGTCTGTCACTGGATTGAACTCGGGAACTTTTGTTCCCGAGCCGCCGCTGAAACATACGTTCTTAAGTGTTCTATATGCATAGAAAGGTAAAATATATACTAAGACAAACATTTGACTAACTGACGCTAAGTAATACCAGATGTACCTGTTTTGACTTACTTAGTAAGAGAACTTACAATTTTTTTTCAATCCCGATCCACAATAACCCACACACATCCTCCCGTATACTTTAAATCATCTCTAGATTACTTATAATATCTAATACAATGTAAATGCTATGTAAAATAGTTGTTATACTGCATTATTTAGGGAATAATGACAAGGAAAAAAGTCTGTACATGCTCGAACAACAAGTGCTGGAAGAGTACTTCTGGGTTTTTTTCGATTCGCGGTTGGTTGAATTCGCGCATGCGGAACTTGCGGATAAGGAGGGCCAACTGTAATAGCAATTACACTCACTCCTGCCCCCTGATGCTCTTTGACCGTCTGGCATATTGCTAGTTTGTTCCACAGATGAAGGATCATAGCCAGAAACGTCGACTGTTTACTCTTTTCCATAGATTCTACTGGCCTGCATTTTGCATGTTCCTCCAGCATTTTGTGTGTGTTACTTATTCAAAATACTTATTCAGTTCGGCTGCCATTTCTTTGTCCCCCAATACTACCTCCCCAACATCATTTTCCAGGGTCCGAGATCTACTCTCACTTCTCTTTTATACTTTATCTATCTGAAAAATCTTTTGGTATCCTCTGATATTATTGGCTAGCTTACTTTCATATATCATCTTTTCCCTCCTTATCACTTTTTTAGTTGCCTTCTGTTGGTTTTTAAAAGAATCCTCTAATTTCCCACTAATTTTTGTAATACTACGTGCTCTCTCTCTTTTGATTTTGTTATCTTTGACTTCCCTTGTCAGCTATATGACAACACAAACCAGATTTTCAATAGATGTAAATGTGTACGGCAGACTGATTGGCATAGAGCTAGACAGGATGTGTAATAATGTGATTGGGTTTAAAGATTTGAAACATATGGGCTGGAAGAAAAGCTGGATTGAAATGAGGTCATGGACAAAGTTTCTTGAGTAGGAGAATGAATATTGAGGGTAAACAGAACAAGAAGTTTGTTGAAAAGAGTGCTGACCATATTAATAATCATGTTATGGAACTGTATATTAAACTGGTGCCTCTCTAAGTTTTGGCTGTGTAAAATCCCATTTGAAGAAGGAAAAGTGAGTTCTTCCTGGTCTTGCCCAATATTTATCCTTCAATATTTGCTTTTAAAGAAATCTAGACTATGTAGCTGTGAGTGTTTGCTATGAGAATTTCACCATATTTTCAAAATTGCTATTTTTATGATTGTGAAAGATACAATATAAGTGTATGTCTCTCTAAAATATGGAAATAACTTTTTAAGAACTTAATCTGGTATGTACATCGATTTCTCTAACCTCATCCCTCCCTGTTCTCTTGTTTTCCCATCTCTATTCTGGCTTCCCTCTTACCCCTTCTCATCTGCTCATCACCTCCCTCTGTTTCTCCTCCTTCCCTTTCTCCCATCGTCCATTCATCTGTCCCATCAGATTCCTTCTTCAGCCCTTTACCTCTTCTATCTTTCACCTCCCAGCTTCTCACCTCATCCCACCCATCCACCTTTGCCCTATCACCTATCACCTACCAGCATGTACTCCTTCCCCCCCCCCCCACCTTATTCTGGTTTCTGTCCCCTTTCTTTCCAGTTCTGATGAAGTCTCAGCCTGAAACATTCACTCTTTATTTATCTCCATTTATGCTGCCTGACCTGTTGAGTTCCTTCAGCATTTTGTGTGAGTTGGCAGAAATACCTATCTGAATTTGTTTTGTGGGTAACACATGACGTGTTAATGCTAGTTCAAGGTTTGTTTAACCATTGTAAGACGAGTTGTTGTACACGCAGCCTTTGAGGTTAATTTGTCCATCGGAGATACAGCTCTGGAGATAGGAATATTATATCAACAAATTAGCCCCTTGTTGGTTGTCTCTGTATTTGATTATTATCTAAAGGGAGCTGGGTATCAAAGTTGCTTTCGCAACTCCTTCACTCACCCCTAATGGGATCCCGCCACCAAGCACATCTTTCCCTCCCCCCCCCACCTCCCCCTACTTTCTGCTTTCCATAGGGATCACTCCCTACGCGACTCCCTTGTCCATTAGTTCTTCCCCACTGATCTCCCTTCTGGCACTTATCCTTGTAAGCAGAACAAATGTTAAATATGCCTCTACATGTCCTCACTCATTACCATTCAGGACGCTAAACAGTCCTTCCAGGTGAGGTGACACTTAGAACAAAGGAAATAGGGGCAGGTGTAGGCCATCTGGCCTGTCAAGCCTGCTCCACAATTCAATAAGATCAAGACTGATTTGGCCATGAACTCATCTCCACCTACCTGCCTTTTTTTCATACCCCTTAATTCCCCAACTATGCAAAAACCTATCCAACCTTGTCTTAAATATATTTACTGAGTTAGCCTCCACTGCTTCATTGGGCAGAGAATTCCACAGATTCACCACTCTCTGGGAAAATTAGTTCCTCTTCATCTCCATCCTAAATCTACTCCCCCAAGTCCTGAGGCTATGTCCCTTAGTTCTAGACTCTCCTACCGTTGGAAACAACTTTACTGCCTCTATTGTATCTGTCCCTTTCATGATTTTATGTTTCTATGAGATCACCTCTCATTCTTCTGAATTCCGTCGAGTATAGTCCCAGGAGACTCAATCTCTCCTCTTAGTCTAACCCACTCATCTCTGGAATTAACCTGGTGAACCTCCTCTGCACCACCTCCAAAGCCAGTGTATTCTTCCTCAAGTAAGGAGACCAGAACTGCACACAGTTCTCCAGGTGTGGCCTCACCAGTACCCCGTACAGTTGCAGCATAACCTCCCTGCTCTTAAATTCAGTCCCTCTAGCCATGAAGACCAACGTTCCATTTGCCTTTGATAGCCTGCTACACCTGCAAACCCACCTTTTGTGATTCATGCACTCCCAAGTCCCTTTTAGATGGCAGCATGATGCAAATTTTTTATCTTTTAATTAATAATTTGCTCTTCCATTTATCCTTCCAAAGTGGATGACCTTGCATTTACCAACATTGTACTCCCATCTGCCAGACCCTTGCCCACTCACTTAACCTATCTATATCTATATCTCTCTTTGTTTTTTAAATGGGTGGCTATTGGAAGATCCCACTTGTTCTGGCAGATGGAGCATAGATGCTCGGTGAAGTGGTCTCCCAATCTTTGTTGGGGGTGGGGGAAGAGGGAGAGAGAGGGGGAAAAAAACCAAAAAAACTTCTCACAGGTCAGGGAGAAGAGTTCAAAAAAGGAGTGTTTTTGCAGACTTTTGCAATCTGTGCACCGTCATTGACTTCTGTAATGAAGTTTCTCCCTCTGTTACTGGTTAACTTTAAATATAAACTTTGCATTGCATACTTTTGAGTTTCTTGAACCTGAGTAGAGTTGTTTGTTTTGTGTGCAGGTACAGTGGAAAAACTTGCAGCATCACAGACTATGTTCAGAAACACACAGAATATAAATAAGTGATGACAGTGCAAACAAGTTCGCAGTCTGAGACAAGTCCATGGTAGTACAAGAAGTGGTCTGTCGTATTCTGCTACTCAGGTAGGGTTACAGTTCTGCAGGTCGGTTCAAGAATGTGATTGTAGGAAAGTAGCTGTCCTCAGCTGGGAAACTTTAATTTAACTAATTACTTTTTTAAAATTTGGTTTATTGACATACAGCGTACAACAGGCCCTTTAAGCCATACCGACCATCAACCCACTGATTTGACCCGAGCCTAATCACAGGACATTTTATAATGACCAATTCACCTAATACTGGTACATTTCCAGGCTGTGGTCGTCTATACTGTAAAGTGTTGTGCTAACCACTAAATGACCGCACCCCCCAACCCCCACAAATCTGGAAAGATAATCTGCATTGCAAATGGTGATTAAGAATTTTACTGGATTGTCATTAAAATCCCATCTGGTTCACCAGTATTTTTCAGACAGGATGTTTGCCACCTGTAATACGACTGGCCTGGATACAGATTATATGGTTTATTTTGATTCCCATCGGTATTGGCAAGGTCAGGAGTAGTTGGAGGTGGACATTGAGATTGTCACGTCGGGTGTTTCACATGGATATATCATGAATTGTGAGTTTTCGGATTCTATGAATATTTTAAGTGTTCCTCACAACCAATTTAGCAGGAGGTGCTCTGCACCCAACCGATTTATCACGTGGAAGTGGTTTTACTGAACAGTTCAAAAACTCTACTTGGATTAAGTTAACATACGAAATGCTGGAGGAAATCATCAGGTCAGGCAGTATCGATGGAGGGGAATAAATAGTTGAAATTTTGGCCCGCAACCCTTCATTAGGACTCCTTAACCTGAGTCCTGATGAAGGGTCTTGGCCGGCAATGTCGACTGTTTACCCTTCTCCATAGATGTTGCCTGATCTGCTGAGTTCCTCCAGCACCTTGTGTGTGTGTGTGTGTGTTGCTCTGGATTTCCAGCACCTGCAGAATCTCTTGTTTTAAACCTCGACATTGGAGCAGAACCAGGCCATTTTTCCCATGAGTCTGCTCCACCATTTGATCATGGCTGATCCATTTCCCTCTCAACCCAAATCTCTGCTGCCTTCCCATAACCTTTCATGCAATGACTTGTCCAGAATCTATCAACCTCTGCTATAAATACATCCAAAGACTTGGCTTCCATACCACCTGTGACAATGAATTCTTCACCCTCTGGCTGAAGAAATTCCTCCTCATCTCCATTCTAAATGGACGTCCCTCTTCTCCCCCACTATAGATCTCCCCTCTTTCTTCTTTAACTCTATCTCTTTCCACAGATGCTGCTCAATTGAGTATTTTTATTAATGCAGCAATATTTAACTTTTGTCTGTTAATGTTGTTTTCAACTGACTGGTGTGTTCATGGATACCTTCATCCTCTCACTCTGGCAGATGTGGCAACCACCTCCTTCAAGCAGGCTTCAATCATACTGGTATCTATGGGTGAGGTGCCGGAGGATTGGAGGATAGCTCATGTTATTCTGTTGTTTAAAAAAGGCTCCAACAGTAATCTGGGAAATTATAGGCCAGTAAGTTTGACGTTGATAGTAGGTAAATTATTGGAAGGAGTACTAAGAGATAGGATCTGCAAGTATTTAAATAGACAGGGACTTATTAGGGAGAGTCAACACGGCT